>NC_056732.1:665926326-666123826 GCF_019279795.1 Protopterus annectens
TCTAAGCATCAATAAATTAACTCTTATAAAATCGAGGGGGTCCTCTCTCTCTCCCCTACCGTTCTCTTTGAGCGAGATCAAACATGGCTTAAAAGAGTTAGTTCTGGAATAAAGACCTAGACAGGTTAGTCTTAATTAAACATTAGTTCCATACATATAGGACAGCAAAATATCACATGAACAAAAGTGTGAGTAAAGGGGTACAGACAAATAAATTAAAACATATAAAAAGAGCTAAATGTCTTATGATTATTTTTTAAGAAAAAGTACCGGAGAGGGTACATGGCAAGAAAAAGTTTGCTAGCAAGACAATGAGGTGGTTACCAATCGGGAAAGATGAATGAAAATACAATTTTGTCAGTTTTAACGTATTGAGTCACACTCTTTCCACAGCAATAAAAATTAAGGTTAGGCTGCCTGAATTTTTTTGAGTGGGGGGGGGGTACATTGGGAAACTGGGCAAAAGAACTCACCATAAAGAACTGGAAAATGTACATAAGAACATAGGCAAAAAGATAGTTTACTGAAGCATCTGAAATTTTTATATTCCCCCCCCCCCCCCAAAATCTCTTTATTTCAATTTTATTTTTTCAAATAACACAACAATACGGTAACTAAAAAACACAAATAAACAATACAAATACCTATCTAAAGAAAACTGAAAACAATCTCGTTCCGAGAAAATTATATATATATATATATATATATATATATATATATATATATATATATATATATATATATATACATATATACATATATATATATATACACACACACACACACACACAAGAAGTCACTACATCGTCAAGTAAAGTATGAGAATTCTTATGTTCATTTGGTCTCATAAGGGATAGTTAGAATGGGGATAGTCTATATATAAAGTAAAAATAGAAATTTAACCATTTATTTGTATGTTTAGGGAAAATATATGGTTACACATATACTAAGAAAAGGGAGAAGATGCAAGAAAGACTAGTTATACTACATTCATTTCTTATTTAAAGGTTAGCTTTTCATGACAATTTGTAGGCAAATTTTATTTGTCAAGAATTATATCTAGCAAGTAACCCCAATATTTTTTGGTAATAGCGTTTGTTTTTTGTTTTTGAATAAATTAATTTGTGAGATGAGATATATTTGATAGCAAGATTGCTAAAATTTTCCTATGTAATTGGTGACATGACATTCCAATTCTTTGTAATAAAGAATTTAATAAGGGCACACATCATAATAAAGACATGTTTTAATATTTTTGGGAGTTGATTGATATTCATGTACAATATAGCTGTCTCCCAAGTAAGGGTTGATTTTTCATATCCCATCTTCTCTAATCTTACTCTCAAGGAACACCATAAGTTGTGTATCTTAGTACAGTTCCACATGACATGTAAAATATCAGCTGTTTGATCCGGACAATGGGGACATATAGGCGAAAAGTTAGGATTGAATTCATTTAATTTAGATAAGGTATAATATAGATTGTTATTTACCATAATTTGTGTATATAACAGCTTCTTGAAAGGAATGAATTTGATTGTATTTTCAATGGCTAGTTTCTTAGTTTCTTCAGTCAGTGATTGATTTTTCGTTTGCCAATAGTTCGAAAATAATAAAGAATTCTGATGTTTTGCACTCATTACAATTTTATAAGTCCTAGAAATTGTTTTCCCTTTAATCGCAAGATTTTCAAGTATTAATTTAACTAAATCTATGTTCTGTAAGTCAGTGTGTATTTATGAGAATTTAGCATTTATAAGATGATGAAGTTGGTTAAGGATAACACTATATTTCATAGGAAGTTTGAGTTCAAGTCTCATTTGCCCCATGTTAGAGTCTTTCCATTGGTATATATCCCATATTGTGTAGTCTTTTATTAGGGGGTAGTTTGTTAGATTTACTGGTTTATTATTTATCAGTAAATTAGGATTTAGGTGTAATGGTTGTATAAGGACAAAAGCGTCAGCTAATTGCAATGATTTAAATAGTTTTTGTGTTGTAAGAATCATGTTTTTAATAAGTGGGTGCATATTCTTCATGTATATGCTAGCCTGGTTTAAATTCAAGAATGGTAAGGATTTGATATTACAGCCAAGGGATTTCAACTGTTCATACCAGATTTTGGTCCATTGGGGTGTCCAAGTATTTATATATATATGTCACAGTTTATTATTTGTATTAGTCTGTATACAGTAATTATACTATAGTAAAGCTTAAAATCAGGTAACCCCAATCCCCCTTATCTTTGGCGAGTACAAGTTTTGCATATTTAATTCTGGTAGAATTGGGATACCATAAGAATCATGATATGGCTTTTTCCATGGCAAGGAAGAAGTTTTGGGGAATATTTGAAAAGGTAGCATTTAAGAGTATTCTTGGTAGAAAATTCATCTTGACAACACTAGCTTTTGACAGTAAGAGACATATTAATGTTCTTCCATCTATCCATATTGTTTTGAATACTAGTCCATGTAGTTAGTAGGTTATTGTTTATAATATCTTTGAAGTCTGAAGTAAATATTATTCCTATATATTTTATCTGGTAGTTTATTTTGATCTCACTCATAGGAAAGTACAATTCTTTACGCCCTATAGGATTGAGGGGAAATATGTGTGACTTGTTTAAATTTAAATTATAATTTGAAACTACCGAGAACTCATCAATAACTTTAAGTATTTTTGGGAGGTCAGTAGTGGGGAGTTGGAAGTATATATTTAAGTCATCAGCAAAGGCCGAGTATATAAGATCTGTATTGTGGATTCTGGGAATATGATGAAAGTTTTTTTTGTGAAATAAACTGAAGGAGGGGTTCTAGATAAAGATTAAATAGGTATGATGAAAGAGGACATCCTTGTCTTGTACCACTGGATAAGAGTATAGGGTTAGTTATAAGTTTATTTACCTGTATAGTGGTAGAAGCTTTCTGAGAGAGATCCTGGATCATTTTAATGAATTCTTGAGGAAAACCATATAAAGGCAGTATATTAAAGAGAAAGTGTAAGTTTACTCTATCAAACGCTTTAGTTGCATCTACTGTAAGGGGATATCTGGGGCATTTATCCCTATTAAGTACTCTTACAATGGTATCTAAAAGGAGGGTGTTCTAAATAACTCTGCTTACTTGCCTGTAAAGAAAAGCTCTTTGCTACACTGTAATACTTAAGGTACTGTCTTTTAGTAACTGCCTTTACATTTAAAAGTTACAAAGCTACCTAACACTGTCTGCATAGAGAAATGACTTTAAAGTGCATTTACAGCTTACAAAAAAGAAGTGTTAAATTACATTTAAAAATGGGATATAACCTTTGATATAATAGTTTAAGTAGTGTAAATATTAGACATAAGTAGTTTTAGTTAAAATGTATACTCATTATTCTACTGGCATAATCATTGAGTTGCTTTTAAGTATGTCTATGAGCAAGGTACAAAAACATTTTTCTCTTTTTTTTTATTTTTCTTTTTCTTCCTCTCTGTTTGTTCAGTTGATGGCACTGGTTAATAATTAACATACGAGTTCACAATTATGTGTTTATATGGCTTTTGACAGTGCAGTGTTAAATGAAGATTCCAATACATTTAAAGAACCACAGTTAGTTGCTGTTAGCAAGAATAAGGCAAATGTTGTTGAATTTTAAAGTGCTGCCTTCTTTAAATGTTTAAAATGTATAATCATTATTCTACTGGCATAACCATTGAGTTACATTTAAAGGTGTCTATGAGCAAGGTACAAAAATATTTTCCTTTTTTTTTTTTTTCCTTCCCTGTTTGTCCAGTAGATGGCACAGGTTAATTAATAAAACCAAAAATAACCACAGAGACAGTAAAACAAACCGGAGAAGGATCCAAATGGTCCGGTGCCAAGCACACTAGTTAACTGCAACAAAGCACTGCTGAATAAAATGCTGCTCCAATTGAAAAGTCCTTCAAGAAAATAAAAGCTTTCCACGTGCTTCAGTTTAAAAGTTTTATTCCAACGGCCAACAAGAAACAAGAAACAAAAATATTTACCACGAGCGCTTTCGCCTGGTCCTACCAGGCTTTCTCAAGTATAACTCCATAACAAAATGCCAGAAGCTTTATACTACAAACACATTTCCTTAATTGAACTTCAATTAGTACATCACAACTAATTACCAAAAATTCATTGCTGGTTAACAACTTTTTAACTCTTTAAACCTCATTGTGTAACCAATGCATACTTAAAACCACTTTTAATAATTATGGATATTCGTTAAAAACCTTTATGTACTAAATTATTCTAAAATAGTTATGCTACTTGTAACTTGAATTGAAAAAACTTGTTGTACCTGCTGTTGACCTTTTACATATACCTGCAAAAGCTCAAAAGTTGGTTAATGCTTATGTAATGACATAGCTGCCCTCAAGTATGACATGCATTTGTTCTTAATACAGTTAAAATTAAAAATGTACTGAAAAAGCTTAGCCAAATTCATTATTTTGTGACTAGACCGTGACCCATTTTAACTAATACTGTTCTTATTTGAAAATACATTTTACATATTGTTAAAATCAATTAAAACTGTTTAAAAGCCTTGTTAGGCAATAAAGTGCATGGCAAAAAATAAATAAACATGAAAAACCTGTTTATTTATTTTTTGCCATGTACTTTATTGCCTAACAAGGCTTTTAAACAGTTTTAATTGATTTTAACAATATGTAAAATGTATTTTCAAATAAGAACAGTATTAGTTAAAATGGGTCACGGTCTAGTCACAAAATAATGAATTTGGCTAAGCTTTTTCAGTACATTTTTAATTTTAACTGTATTAAGAACAAATGCATGTCATACTTGAGGGCAGCTATGTCATTACATAAGCATTAACCAACTTTTGAGCTTTTGCAGGTATATGTAAAAGGTCAACAGCAGGTACAACAAGTTTTTTCAATTCAAGTTACAAGTAGCATAACTATTTTAGAATAATTTAGTACATAAAGGTTTTTAACGAATATCCATAATTATTAAAAGTGGTTTTAAGTATGCATTGGTTACACAATGAGGTTTAAAGAGTTAAAAAGTTGTTAACCAGCAATGAATTTTGGTAATTAGTTGTGATGTACTAATTGAAGTTCAATTAAGGAAATGTGTTTGTAGTATAAAGCTTCTGGCATTTTGTTATGGAGTTATACTTGAGAAAGCCTGGTAGGACCAGGCGAAAGCGCTCGTGGTAAATATTTTTGTTTCTTGTTTCTTGTTGGCCGTTGGAATAAAACTTTTAAACTGAAGCACGTGGAAAGCTTTTATTTTCTTGAAGGACTTTTCAATTGGAGCAGCATTTTATTCAGCAGTGCTTTGTTGCAGGTAACTAGTGTGCTTGGCACCGGACCATTTGGATCCTTCTCCGGTTTGTTTTACAGGTTAATTAATAATATGAGTTCACAATGATTGCTAAGAACCACAGTTAGTTGCTGTTAGCAAGAATAATGCAAATGTTGTTGAATTTTTTAAATTATGCCTTCTTTAAATATACATATATTGTACTTGGTTTTTGAAAATATTGTTTTGTTAACTCTTTAATAACTCTTGAAATGTTAAGAATTATAATATGTTGCTGTTACTACAAAACTTTTTATAAAAGCTACTTTTCCTTTTCTCTCTATATAATATCTAAGGGTACAATTAATATAATATTTTAAGAAGTCTGAAAATGAATATGCAGTATATAAATAATAAAAGGAGCGGGATGGGCACAGTCTGTTAGCTGATGACTGTTCGCATTTGGAACAGTATGTGAATTATTGACATCCCTCTGATATATATCTACTCCTTCTTGTTAAAAATAATAGTTTCTTTTATTTTCTTAACTCATGTACATTTACAAATACAGAGGGATGGGTGGTTAGGCACCTATTTAGAGTTTAGGAGTATAGAAGTCACAACATTTATTCTTAAGATAAATACACTAACAGAAAAAGTTTATAACTGTATTTTTGTGTATCAACTAATGAGAAACTTCAACAATATTAATAAAAAATGATAACCATAGACTTTTGAAATGTTAAAGGGATGGTAGATAAAAAGAAAAGAAATTTAATCATGCACCTAACATACCAAACTAAGGCTGATATAACTTTCTTGCAAGAAACTCACTTAGATGACCAACTTTGGGTTAGGGAAAGGAAAAGAAAATGGGTTAAAACAATAGTTGCTGCAAATTATAGTTCTTTGTCCAGGGGAGTGGCCATTATAGTAAATAAATCCTTCCAAGGAGAGGTTACTTCCTATGAAGATGACTCAAAGGGAAGATGGGTATTATTTACTACTGAATATCATACTTTAAACAAACCATTACTCTTTCTTAATATATATAGCCAGCCCCTGCTCAAATCAACAGCTCTTCATTTATGAAATCTTCAATACATTAGCCAAATATCCAAATCGTCTGTTTATTGTAGGTGGGGACTGGAATGCTTTACTAAATCTAGATAAGGATAGATTGCATAATAAAAACAGACAGTCACAATCTACCACTATAGCACTTGAAGAATTACAAAATACATTTGAACTAGTTGACCCTTATGTTAAATTTCAATATGATAAAACAATATCAAGATTCACTTTTTTTTCAACCACTCATAAAACTTGGTCCAGGACAGATGCTTTTCTAATTTCCCTTGCTTTCCTTTCTAACAAATTAAATTATGCTGTATCACCTAGAACTCTTTCAGATCATTCCAAAATTAGACTTTTAATAAACTTTCAAGCTCATAAACAAAATATTTCCTATTTCAATACCTGGACGTTAAATCCTAAAATTATACAAAACCAAGAAACTACACAAGAAATTCAGAATGTGCTAGCCCAACTTCAAAATTATTTTATAACCGATCAAATTCCATATGACATACAATGGGCGGCTACCAAGGCAGCCATCAGGGGTATTCTTATTCAAAAATCTGCATGGCTCAAAACAAAGTATAACAATCTTAAGAATGAACTAGAGTGTCAAATAAACACTGCTGAACTAGAACGTCAGGAAAAATATTCTAAAGAACTTGAGGAAAAAATAATTGATTGGCAAAAACAATTACACAAACACTATTTAGAAAATATCTCCTTCTTAGAATTAAGGTCAATATATCAATATTCAGAATGGGCTCAAACACCATCAAAATTCCTAGCTAGACTAATTAACATAAAAAGTGGACCTCCTAGGATCAAAGAAATAAAATATGAAGGGCAGGTGAAATATAAAGATCAAGATATAGTGGATGCTTTTGAAGATATTTATAAGAAATTATACAATATACCCTTATCATCATCTACAGACAGATTTGAGGATTTTATACATAATACAAACTTTCCACAAATTACAGAAGATCAAAGGAAACTCTTAAAATCACCGTTACATTTAAAAGAGATAAAAGCTGCAATAAACAAATTAAAATTAAGTAAATCCCCTGGGCCTGATGGATACACATCGGATTTTTATAAGCTATTCATGGAACCTATCTCCAAAGTGTTATTAAAAGTTTTCAACTATATAATACAATATGGTATAACAGACAAATACTTAAATAACTCCAAGACAGTGTTGATTCCTAAACCGCATTCTGACCCAACAGATCCAGCAAATTATAGACCAATAGCCCTCATAAACACTGATCTTAAGATATTAGCCCATGTTATAGCAAATAGACTTAAGAATATACTCCCCTCTACTATTTCCCAACAACAAATGGGCTTTATGACAAACAGGCAAACAAGTGACAACACCCTCCTTTTATATATTCCTAAATTAGAAAGATATGGCGTACATACTGTGTAGCAACCATGAAGTGCATATGTTGCTTGTTATAAAAATTAGGAGGGTGGTCAAAAATTGAAAGGGGTGGTGGAAAAAAGTGCAAGAAGAATGTGTTTAATTACAAAACTGAACCAATCAGAAAAGGTTTACTTTATGACAAAGAACAGAAAGACATATCAAGATATAAATAAAGTAATAACATTATCCATGAAGACAAAACTATGTAAAAATGAGAAGGAAAATGTATACCACATAGTAATGTGTGATCTGGTAGCTTCATTTTACTACTTTTTAATGTTGGAATAGTTTATGATACCATAGGTAAACTGACTTGATTGATTGATTTAAACTAATAAGACTTGGGAAATGTAACTTCTTTGCGATTTATACTTTTTATCATTATCAACTTAAGCATCTGAATGCTCAGTTAAACTTCTCATCTGAAAGATGTCAACTCTACAGTGCAGCCCTGACTTCACAATACATTTAAAACTCAGTACTGGAGAGCAAATCAAAGCTTTCTGTGTGGGGACACCATCTAACAAGTTCTGATCTTTCAGATATAAGCTGTGTTACCTGCAGTAAACAAAAATGATGTACATGGATCTAGACATAGATTGTGGTTAGCTGGACAAGTAATTTCAAATTATTTTATCTAGCAGTTAATGCAGAGGATTAAGACTATGAGCTGTTAATGAGCTATTTCTTGTGATATGGAGATTGATTCCCTCAGACTCCTTTTGTATACTCTGTGACTTAACCAAGGAGTGCTTTGGGGCAAATGAAAATTGGATCTTCGCGTTTCTGTGGTCTCCTGGACTGCATGGCTAGTAAATTCCTATGAACTCCTATTTGTCAGGATAATCTGTAAACAAAACTAAAATTGTCAATAATAAATACAATATCATCTATAGATGAGTTTAAGAAAATAAAGCCACTGTCACAAGAATACCATATTGGAAAAATGATTTAATTCTAAACATAAGGTCAAGCACTTTCATATCACGACAATACTAGACTTCATCAGAACTCATTTCAAAAAGTTACTTCCCCACAAAATTAAATACCTAAGCACATATTTAATCTAACCAGGTAACATTATATAAATTTTATTATGTAAATTAATTTAATTATTTCCCTTAAAGAAATTGAGGCAAAAAATGCCATGTGCATTTAACAACACTATATAGAAAAAAATATTCAAAAATATACAAATTGTGTTTGTGTCTGTAGATAAAATACTGAAGTAATGAATACATATTAAAATGAATAGAGAAATGGACAAACACATATATATCTCAAAGCTTAGCAGTCCTAAGTTTCCAAACAGGTACAACAGACATATTTCATTTAGTTTTGGTGGACTATGGGATTTGATTTTAATTGTCAAAAAAACTCCCTATACTCAACTTTCATTTCCCAACTTTCCCGTCTAGAATTAATATTAATCCTTTTGGTAATTTCAAATTTAAATTTAAACCTATACAAATGTTACTGCGGTGGTGGTGCTGCGGTAGCATTGTTGCCTCACAGTAAGACGTTGTCCTGTTCGATTCTCAGCTAGAGTGTCTTCTGTGTGGAGACGTGCGTGAATGGACATACCTTCATTGAAGGTTGTGTGTCAGGGCCAGCAACTCGGCACGTAAAAATCTACTGCAAATCATTAGCGGACCAGAGTTCCACTGTGGTGACCCCTAACCGGGAAATGCCAAAAGACACAACAACAAATGTTAGTATTTTTAAATAAAGCATTATTAACACATTTTTTTTTCTGGCTGTCATATTTATGTTCATAGATCCTTTTCTTAAATATTCTCAGGACTAGATTCAATAAAGCCTACACAATGTATGTATATATATATATATATATATATATATATATATATATATATATATTCAACAACATTCTTATCACATTTTTGTGCTTTCTAATCACTCAGAACTTCCCGGTCTAGGATTAATATTAATCCTTTTGGTAATTTCAAATTTAAATTTAAACCTATACAAACGTTACAAATGTTACTATTTTTAAATAAAGCATTATTAACACATTTTTTTCTGGCTGTCATAATGTCTGAAGTCAGCAGTACAATGCAATATACTACTCAAAAATTGGCTATGTCTAGGTCCTTGTGTAGTCTCTATTTCACTTTCAGATCACACTTTTATAAATAAAGTAACATCCTCTGTATTCTCAGAGGTGTCTTGTACAAAGAATATCTGAATGTCCTTTACAAATGTTTATAGCTTGTTTCCACCTGGACTTGTTTACTAAAAAAACTGTAAATGGATGTTTGCATAATACCCATGCACTGGTGGATACAGTTCCTTTTTCATATGAACATATTTCTTATGTGCACTAGTATATGATTTTAATCCCACAGGCCTCAAACTAGTTTGTCATCTTGGAATGTCACAGCTCCTATACCATTCTGAATGTAGTCTATATGCAACACAACAGACTTATTAATATCACAGTATTTTAATGTTCATGCTTCTGTAACTATTTCCTTAAGCACTTCAAAACTCTTCCTTTTCACTCTTCTATTCCCAGGCTAGGTTCATAGGTAGGTACTAGGCTATCGGCCCAAGGACCTACATAAGTCTAGCCAGCAAGGTACCATAGCTTACGCCACCCAAGAAAGTTATTTTCCTGTGCCACTGTCCAGCAGAGACAAAGAAGTGATCCCCGGGGTGTATTTCCTATTTCCCATCCACTCATCAAGATTTTTCTTGAAGAGTGCTAATGAAGAACTTTGCTTGACATAGATGGGTAGCTTGTTTCAGAGTATAGGAAGTCTCTGGGACAGGAATCTATCCCTCCAGCATGCCCTGTTTATTGCGGTGACAAGGTTTAGGTCCCTGCAGAGTGTAGCTCGGAGGGATTGGGATTTCTTTAGGTGTAGCATGTCCAACAGCTCTGGGTTTGACATAGCTTTATATGTCAGGCAGACATCACCTCGGAGTAGGCGATATGCTACGGAGTAAAGCTGGAGTTTTTTGAGGCGGTCAGTGTACGGCATTTGTTTGAAGCCAGTAATCCTCTTTGTGAGGTACTTCTAGTTCTAACATCCCAGTTAGAGGCATGGTTGTCTCATAAACATATTAAACACAATCTTGGCAAGCTATTACAGCAATCCTACAATAAATGCTTGCTTGTCTTCCAGTTTGGGTATATGCACACACTTCTATTTTTTTCTGCATCAATAATATGTAGAAATGTCTTTCTGATTTTTATTTTATTTTATATGTTCTTATGCGATCTGAGTCTCATACCATTACAGGTTCTTATGCACTGTCATTTTAAATTTTTAACTAGTTACGGCGCTTGGATTTTGGCGCCAACACATTGATTTAAATGTAGTTGTTGTCTTGTTTCAATTGTCTGAAGAAGTCCCACAATTTGGTGGGACAAAAAGCGCTTAACAGTACTATTTTGGAATAAACAGTTTATTTACAGAAGTTCGTTGGTCGTTTGGGTGTGAGGTGCTCGTGTCCACAGTATTTGTGTTTTTCTCAGTTTTTTGTTTGTTGCCGTTATCAGCAGTTTGATATGGCTGAGGAACCAGCACCTACTACAACCCCCTTTGTCACCCGCCGTGGAGAACCAGAATATTAAGATTCTTGCCTTAATCGACACATTAATGAAACAAGTTGATGCACTTAACAGGAAGTTTGATACACTTCCAACTAATCTTCCTACTAATAGTATACACCAGCTTTCAGGAGTTTCCAATGCCTCAACAGTTGCAGAGACAACAGCTATGGATGTGAATTTAAATCCAAATATATTGGATACTATTTATACATCCTCTATTCGAGCACAAAGGGATATTTGTGAAATGCAGACATGCAATGTATTAAAACAGAATGACACTAGTGGTAACAAAACAATGAATAACAACGTTGGATCCACGAGGCTTATTGTGGCTCCAAAATTAACCGCATGGTTAACGGAACCACTCTCACTACAGATTCCTACCAGTAGTGAAGCCAGGGAGCAACCGGCCCGAGATCCTATGAATATTCCAGATTTACTTAAACAACTTGACCAAAAATTGGTAAAGTATAAAAAAATACAAATAGAAATAGCCTATTTCTGTGAATGCTTAAGTGAGGGTATTGTGCCCAAAGGTTTAAGATCTTGACAGTATCCGACTGGGCTCAAAGATGGGTCACTATTTCATCAAGATCTACTTAAATTATTTAATAAACATAGGTTGGAACTATTAGAAATGATGTGTAAACATTATCAACTACAATCTGTTTCTCTTATGGATGAAGCAACCATTTTGAATGATATCATACAAAAGAATTTAAACTTTTCACGTTACCATTATGACTATGATAGAATTTTTAGTAGCATCGATCAATATATGGGTAAAATTAAAGAAGGGAAACTTAAAAAATTAAACAGAGACAGACAAGCATATAGTAGTGGAGCAGCTTATCCCAAACCTCCCCCCTCCCAAGTTAAAACTGGGTATGGCTCAAAATTATCGTATGAAAGGAATAACATTACACAACATGGTACTTGTCCACAAAATCCACAGGAAAACGTGACACCTAATGATACCAATACCGTTGAACAATACAACAGCTGGAATATTGAACCCATAGTTTATCCACCCCAGGATGAACCCATACCCCAACAAGCAAATTTTCGGATGGGAGCCTCACATTACAATTTGAGGAGGAATATGAATTATGGGAACAATCATACCAACAAGAACAATATCAGTTTACGAGGGAAGAGGGGGAGGTAAATACAAACACCAACAGCAAACCTGTTATTCTGTATAATTCAGATAATGACTTTAAAATTTTTAATTATTCAAATGTTACCATCAAACCTGTTGTTATTGAACTGTTAGCTAGAGATAACACCTTTGTTCCTAGTAGTGGAGCTGATGTAGTTAAAACTATAGTAGACTTCAAGTTATTCCTTAGGAAGTTGAATATGAAACTTCTTTTTGGTGGTGATCATATTGAAAGCAATAATCTTCATATTGCTAGCACATTTATACCACCAATGCACCCTGCCCTGTATTTTTTCAAAAAAATATGTGAAAATGATTTTAGAAATATATTACATTCCAACATGAGCAGGATTACTAAATTCTCGAATACTACCAATTTAGAAAAAACAGCTTTGCAATCACTGAAACAAACAGGTGTGAGATTTATGCAACCAGATAAGGGAGGGGTACTGGTATTCATGACACAACAACAATATATTGATAAGATGTTAGGTACATTAAATAGTGAGGCTTATCAAGAAACATCCAGCAATGAATTACAACAAGCATACACCAGAATCAGGTAATTATTTAATGATTTTTTCATAGAAGGAAGAATAGATTTGTCAACATTAAATTACCTGATTATGTTATCACTTAGAATACCTATCCTCTTTGGAACTCCTAAAATTCATAAATCACTAGTGGATCCCCCTATGAGACCTTTAGTGGACGCTAGAAATAGCATTACTTAGCCCTGTGCAAAAATGGTAGATAATATATTACAAAAATATGTACAAAAAGAGAAAACAATATGTAAGGATTCTTGGTCATTCCTTCAAAACATTAACAATTTTGAGTTCAACGACAGTTTTAATTTTTTAACTGTCGATGTTAAGGATTTGTATACCTGTATACCCCACCAAGATGGCATAGAATGGGTGAGTTTCATGCCAAAGAAAAGCGGTGCTGGACAAGCAGAGGTCAATCTGATAGAAGAAATGTTGGACATAGTCCTATCATATAATTTTTTCACCTTTAACAACAAAATTTATTTACAGAAAATAGGTGGAGCCATGGGCTCTCCATGTGGGGGGAGCTTTGCGAATTTAGTCATGGCATATTGGGAACAGGAAGTGTTAGGGAAGAATGTTGAAATGATGAACAAAATTAAATTTTATATGCGATTCCTTGACAATATTTTCATCCTGATAGAAGGGGATGAAAAAATAGCACTTGAATTGGTGTCATTTTTCAACACAAGTTCTGACTTTTTGGCTTTCATCCACACATATAATAAGGAGAAGATAGCATACTTAGATGTGGATTTATGGAAAGACCATGTGAATAAATCTTTTTGTGCCAAAATCTATAGGAAAGAAACATATTCTAACACTTTCCTTCACTATAACAGTAATCATCCTATGTATCAGAAAACATCAGTGGTCAAAGGTCAATTAGTCCGAGCAGCCCGCATGGTTTCCAGAGATGAGGATTTCCTAGAAGAATCCCTATTGCTCAAAGGAATGTTCATGAGACGAGGGTACCCACAACTATTTATAGATAGTCTGACTGATGAGGTAAAGACAAAAAGAGAAATAGGTACATACCAAGCCATTTTAGGTGGTACTAATCAATTAGTAGCACAGGCCCATAATGTAGATACATCAATAATATTGGCATTTATAACTCCATTTAGTACCGATAGTGATATTATCACTTTAATCATAAATAAAAATTGGTACATAATCAATAGTGATAAAGATGCAAGGAATAAATTACCTCAAAAACCCAGAATTGTTTGGAAAAGGGGAAAGAATCTTAAACAAATAATACAAAGTGACACAAAGGGATTATCATGGAGGAAAGGCATGTTCCAATGTAATATGTGTCATTATTGTTCATACATGAACACAGGTGAAACTTTTAGTATTAGGAATGTGACTTACAAAGTGATGCACAAATTTAATTGTCAGTCTAAAGGTGTAATTTATTTAGCTCAGTGTCAACAATGCACCGCATTTTATTTTGGGAAAACTGACAGGAAACTACGCAAACGTGTCTATGAACATCTGTATGCCATTAAGAAAAATAGATCAGACAATGCTTTAGCAAAACATACAACAGAAAACCATAACCACACATTTTTATTTAGAGCAGTAGACACTGTTCTTTTAGATGGTAGGGATGGACCACACCAAGTACAATTAGAGATCCTGGAATTATTCTGGCAGATTCATTGTAATGCCAGCGTTATGCCAGGTTTAAATGAGATATGTTATCTCTACCCAATATTGAAGCTAAATAGCTTGTGTCGTTAGGTTAATTTACTTTGGCATGAGTTTTTGGCATATAGCTACCTTCATTCTTGATGGTATAGCACTATGCATATCATACATTCCATGAATGAATATTATTTGTTATTATGTTTCATTGCCGTATGATGATACTGTTTAACATTTTATTCATAAGAACACATAATAGTATAAAACTGTTGCTTTATTCTATTTTTCCCTGTTTTTGTTTTCCCATTTTCCTATATCTTTCGCTCGACTTTTGGTGCACAATATTTATAAATATGCTGTGCTGAACTTTATTTTCATTTTACAGTATTTATATCCCAATATGGTCTAGTTCCATATATTTTTTGTTTTGATTAATCTTACAAACGTGTGTTTATAACTTGCGTGCTTATAGACTTATTTAAGCTAAGCGATTTTACAGGAGCTATTATTTAGCGTTTTAACTTCAACATAATAATATATATCCTTCTTTAAGTTATATATAATATAAAATATAATGTAGAAATGATTTTTAATGTCTTAGTTAATGTGCGGTAAGTGATCTGGGTTCGGACCATTCCAAGGTTGTTATGCATAGATTTAAGATAAACGATCAAATAAGAACTGCTATATTAGTGTATTAACTTTTTAAAGTCATGAATAATATGTAGAAATGTCTTTTTGATGTTTTATTTTATTTTATATGTCCTTTTGCGATCTGAGTCTCGTACCATTACAGGTTCTTATGCACTGTCATTTTAAATTTTTAACTAGTTACGGCGCTTGGATTTTGGCGCCAACACATTGATTTAAATGTAGTTGTTGTCTTGTTTCAATTGTCTGAAGAAGTCCCACAACTTGGTGGGACGAAAAGCGCTTAACAGTACTATTTTGGAATAAACAGTTTATTTACAGAAGTTCGTTGGTCGTTTGGGTGTGAGGTGCTCGTGTCCACAGTATTTGTGTTTTAGTCATTCTTTCTGAGATTAGAATGGCTTGTGTATTTCAGACGTGTCACTCTTATTTTATAATTGTTCTTATTTAATGAAATATTACACTGGCACAGTGATTGAGATGCTATAAAAGTTTCCAGTCATTCTATTCTTATTTAACACCTTCCAAACCTTCTTTCTTATTTAACACCTTCCAAGCCTTCCAATATATATATACAACAGCCATCTGGAATACCTCTGAAGCTCACAGAATAGTAAGCAAAACTCAATGTACCTTCCTAAATGCATAATGAATCTATACAATATGGGTCTTTTTTCATCAAGTTTATCTAACAGAATTACTGGTTTGCATGTATTATTGAAAAGCACTTAGGATATGGCACTGACAGAAGCTCTGTTTTTAAAATAAAAGCAAATAGTAATGTATGCTTTTAATCATGTCTTGATCCATACTGGTAGTTTAGAGCAGAGTATGAAAGGTGTAAATTGCTAATCAGCAATCCTGTAGTCCTGGGTTTAAGTCACCAAGTCTAAATTTGCCTGCTGTTTGACTCTAAAGCAAGTTACTTACCCAAACATTGTTCTCCGGTCACTTATTATATATTATGTCTTATGTAAAGACGCACTTATCTCTAGTTAATTACCCGTCAACAAACAAATAAAAGTACACATTTACCTACTCTGCTTGCTGTAAATGCTTTTTTATAAATATGGGGCTTCATTTAATTTAATTTCCTGTTTAGTTATACTTGCGAGTGCTAATGGTACTTTCAAGACAGCACATACCACTGGAACTGTATCAGGACATACATGTACATGATATTCTCTGGAATCTTTCTAAGAATGTAAACAATTCAGCATAGTCCTGAAGGATGTCATTGCTATGGCTCTATTCAGTATGTATGCATGCATGTTTTTACTAACCAAGTAGATTAGCTGGTTGGTAGTGACTAGCTCCAATTCAGCATAGTCCTGAAGGATGTCATTGCTATGGCTCTATTCAGTATGTATGCATGCATGTTTTTACTAACCAAGTAGATTAGCTGGTTGGTAGTGACTAGCTCCCAGCTGAAAGCGCAAATGTCTTCTGTAGCACCTGTCTATTTTGATGGGATAGTACATATCCTGAAGACCCACAGAGCACATCCAATCGTCCTTCTGAAGAAATGGCAGAATGGACTGTACAGTAACCATTTAGAACTTTGACTTTTTCATGTACTGATTCAGTTTGCTCAGATCCAGAATTGGTCTGAGGTCCCCTGCCTTTTTGGACACTAAAAAGATGTGGGAGTAAGTACTGATTCTTATTTGGTCTGGTGGGACCTCTTGGATGACTCTCCTGTCTAGCAGGTTTTGAATTTCTTGTGTTGTTGTCATCCTCTGACTGGGTGGAACATCAGGAAGGTGAAGCTTCTTCCATCTGCAGATAGGGAGATGGAAAAATGGAATAACTTCTGGATATTATTCTTAGCACCCATAAATCGTCTGTTAAATTTATCCAGGCATCTAGGTGCAAAGACAATCGTCCCCAAAATGCCTTCAGAGATGGACAGTAGGGCAGCACTTCAGGAACTCTGAAAGGGTCTGTCTGGAAAGGAATTGTAAAAACCCCGATTTTGCAGGCCTCCTCTGTCTCTAGGGTGACATCTACCATTGGAACTGCTTCCTCTGCTTCTGCAGGAGCTGTCCCCGCATGGAACTTGGAAATGTCTCTGAGATTTGTGGAACCACATTTTCTTACCACCTCTCTTGATTCCTAAAAAAGGTTCATTGAGGATTAGAAAACTTGATTCCCATGGCAGACAGGGTCTTCCCTTCTTGTTCACTGCAGGTAAGCATTTATTTTACCAATGGTCCAAATAAAGATAAAATCATCAAAGTATGTGTTGATAAATGACATCTTGAAAGTCTCCACACAGTCACATCCAGTCATGTCTCCTTATGGCGATGCCTGAACCAGCAACCCATGAGGTGCCTTCAGTTGTGCGAGAGATCAACCTCATGGGAGTGTTTGAAATTGAAAAAAGAGTGGCCAGTTGAGAGGATGATCTTTTGAAATCCTCTGCAGACATGGACTCAGGGAGAGATTTGATAGCTCTACAGTCAAATCTCTCTGTAGTCTTATGAAATGTGCTTGGTAGTTAAAAGACCTCAAGACAAAGGTCACTGAGGCAAAGACTTGCTTTCCAAATCTGTCCAACACCATAAACTCTGTTTGGCAGATGGACAGAAGAGCTCTGTTCGGGTTCCTATAATTTTAGCAAATGCAATGAATTGTGAATGCTGTTTAGTCAAACGTCATTACATGAAATGGCAAAATACCGAAAGCACGGTATAGCGATTTTTTTTCCAAGGGAAAAAAAAACTGGGCCATTTTCAGGACTTTGCCATTTCCTCCCACTGTAGTGCGATCTCGGAGTTGGTACATTTAAGTAGGGGTGTGTGGGGGGCACAGCGTCTGCTGGGGGTGGCTAATCTAAGATGTAGATGGGCCAGAACTGAAAGCTTCCAAAAATACTGATTCCTCTGAAGAGATTATGGGAAGACCAAACAACTTTCTGCCTGAGGATCTCTATAATGTGTCTCCAAAGGAGACATCATCTTGTAATGTTCTTGCGGACCCTTCTCCTTCAATGAAGTCAGTACCCTTCATGAGAGAGACCAGTGGGGAATCTATGTCCCTCCTCTTGCAATTTCCCTTCTGATGGATCTCCTACTGGGGATGTTCAGGGGAGGTATCTGAAGAGATGGGGAGCTCTTCTACATGAACTGATTGGAAGCTAGCTGGTACTGGCTGCCCCTGTGGAATAGGCCTGATTGACTCAGAGCTCAGAAATGAGGATGGAATAGGGAGTGGATCCAAGGGGTGAGACACTGGTTTTCTAAAATGAGAAAAAGCCCTTTCCACAATCTCAAAGGTAGATGGGCCTGGAGAAGACACGGTCACCAGCACTGGAGCCCAGACTTCTAGTACAGGTAGATCATTACTCCTACCAGACCCATGCCTTGACGATGGAACCAGACCTGAGCTCTCCAGTGCAGAGGCTCCAAGGGGCAAAGACAGATCCAATAACGTTGGAGTAGATCCCAACCCTATGGATCTGAAGCCTACACCTAAGCTCCGGGACCCATTCTGATCCAAAGGTATAGGACTGGAACTCATCAGGGAAACTGTCAGAGCTGAAGAAATGATTTTCTTCGGATCTGACTCCAGCCCTCTTACAGCTGTCAGATCCCGGGGCTCTGAAATGACAGGATGGATTGGAGAAGGAGACAGTATCAGATGAGAAGTGGTTGGAAGACTCACAGATACAACAGAGAACATGGCAAGTATGACCCCCCCCCCCCCTCGCAATCTGGATCTGAGCTCTGAGAAATTTCCAAATCATTCTATTTGCATCTGCTTCTGATAAACTTCTGGAAGACCTGGAGGATGTAGTGGACTGTAGCCTGGAATACGTCTTAGGAGTCTGCATGAAGGGAGAGTGCAGAGTAGGAGAGATTGGATCCAGGATGAACTCTGGTGAGCTCTGGCTGTATGAGGTGTCGGGTTTTGAATCCGAAGGCCTGGGGTCCAAGGTAGGAAATGTATGGCTGGTTGATATTAAAATTGGATCCTAAGCTTTGTGATCCAATGGTTTTGGATCTGAGGATCAAGCCTTTGGGTTGGAGAATGTCAGATCCGAAGATTTTTGAACTTTAGCTGGTGTCCGATGAAGTCCTACAGGACTTCAGGGGAGAGTGTTTTCCATGCTCCAAAGGAGCAGATTTAGTAGATTTGCTGGGAGTGTGAGACCCAGAAGTAGGTGTTGAAGCAGAAGGAAGAAGTCCTTTTAATGAAGTTTGTTCCGTCTGTCAGCCAATGCCCTGGAATTGAAAATAGAACAAATATTGCAACTAGTATCCAGATGGTCTGCTCTGAGACAATACACACTCCTTGTGGGTAAAATGTGCATTTTTTTTAACCTTGTCAATTTGTCAACCATGACAGGTGAGCAGAGCTTAGAATAAAAAGGGACTTACTAATTAAAAAAAAAAAAAAAAGTGAAGCATGACAGAAAAGAATTTCTTTTTAGGTTAGAAAGGAATTAAATGAAAGAAGAATTATCAGCAATGATAATCAAGAATTACCTTGAGTTAACGGGTACGACAGAGAATACTAAGTGAAAAATCAAGTAAAATACTACGTAGAAATATAAAGAAAACCTAAAGCTGTATCGAAAAAACTAAGAGGGAGGTTGAGAAATAAGGGAAGAAAAATAGTTATTCAAAGAGTACAAAAAATCTCTTACAAACTACTGATATAATCGCTTGAGAGAAGGATCCTGTGTCTGAGCATGAAGGTGGCAAACAAGATCCGAGGTACTGAGGATGGATTAGGGAATTATAGGTAAAGGCAGAAACTCAAGAGTTGGATCCAAAGTCTACAGTATGCAGCCAATTCGGATCTGAAGATCGGACCCATAACCCATTCAATCAGGAAGAATGAAAAGGACATTACATTATTGAGATAAAGTGCTGTGAACTGAAACAAGAACTTGCAATTCCCATTTTTATATTTACAAATTAGAGCTTTTGGACCAATGACTTTACTCAGTGCTTTAAATATATTAACAGCATGAATGCAGCTTTTTTTCAGTGAATTTAAGACCTACTGCTTCTAAAGTATCTTCAGACAAAATGTTATACACTCTGCACCCATGTCTATTTTAAAATTGTTCAACATTTGACTTATTAATTCTCATCAATTTCTGCCTAAAATCTGAACTGCATTTTTATTTCTATGACACAGATGCACTTCGAGACATCACTACCACAACTCTCTCTTTACACCATTTATCTTTTTTTTAATATTTCAGTCAATGACATGAACATTCTTTCAAGCACACTTCTATAAAATTATTAAAACAGCAATGTTTCCTTTAATGCTAACAAAACTAATACATGAGACTTCAACTTGAAATGCAACATACTTTCTGTGTATCTCACAGCTCTCTTTCTTAATGCCATTGTTGTTGCAATGCATTCTTACTTTATTTCCAGTTCTAATTTCTGCGTTTCACTTGATTCATGTTTTATGTTACATATATACACTTATTTCTTTAGTTAATTCTTTTAATGGTATATAGATCACTTGCTGTACGTACTACAGCTTTTGATAAGATCAGGTCTGTTTAGTTTAATTATCAAGTATTATCATCTCAGAAAAATGATTTAAAATCTAAGGGATTTATTATAAAATAATTAAAATTACTTGCAGAAAATATGACAAAACCGAGTTTATTAATTCAGAGAAAGTAGCACCTCAGCTTTCTTGGTTTTCAAGATTTAATGTATATAAAGTCATTCTTATACAGTGTATACAAACTGGTAATGTATCAATTCATTAACAGTCAGTAAGACTACACTGCTGAGCAAAAGGACAAAGCAAAGCAGCAAAAATGTGGGAAGAGAAAGAAAAGAAAAGAGAAATTTTGTCTCTCAATGGCATTTAAGATGCCACTTTGGCTGTGACAAGGTCAATTCTCCTTAGAGACTATGAAGTTCAACCAGTAGAAGGAAACCATCTGCAAAACAATTCTACTACTATACTGCCCCTCAAGGCCTCTATGTCTTAAAAAAAACTTCACATTTTTTTTTTTTTTTTTAATAACTGAAACTAGGTCCTATGGATGCACTGCACTGGTTCAACTGGTAGCCCATTCACGCGCCTTTGGTGCTGAAAGATAAAAAGACTGTGGGTTCTACTCCCACCACTGGCATTTAGATTAATTATACTGCAGTGGTGGTGCTGCGGTAGCATTGTCACCTCACAGTAAGACGTTATCCTGTTCGATTCTCAGCTAGAGCGTCTTCTGTGTGGAGACGTGCGTGAATGGGTGTACCTTCGTTGAAGGTTGTGCGTCAGGGCCGGCAACTCGGCATGTAAAAATCTACTGCCAATCATTAGCGGACCGGAATTCCACTGTGGCGACCCCTAACCGGGAAAAGCCGAAAGACACAACAACAACAACAACATCTAATACAGTATAAGGGGAGGGTGGTGCTGCATTCCTGAGTGTGTTGTCCTTTACATAAGACATTAAACCAAGGCCCCATCTACCTGAGTTCCGGGTAGCTCAGGTGGATGTAGAAGATCCCATGGCACTTATCAAAAAAAAAAAAAAGAGTAGGAGTGGCTTTATTTTATTAATACTTTTCCATCTTTTTTCAGTATTAACACATACATTATTTACACTATACATCAAACTCTATATATCGCAGTAAAACATTTTAAATGTTCATTTTCTTAAACACATTTGGCAACCATTTCATCCTCCCACCTACCCTATCCACTATAAACACTTATTTATATCAGTTCCCTGGTGCCCCGACCAACCTTCTTCTAGTTAGTACGAATACCACCTTGGGTGTCCACTGAAAAAGAGACCACTTGCCTAGTGGTACTAACCCATTTAACAAAAGCATCATAAATAAATAAATTCAGAAAACATCTGTCCACACGGCTTCTGGATAACAGCAGTCAGAGGGACAGAATGGTGTTTGCCCCTAGCAATCCAAGAGGTCTTCATGAATATCTCTCACCTGTCATGCCACTAAAAATCTAAGCACTTTTTCCTTACAATAAGAGTCATTCTTTTTTCCAACAGGCACAGTGAATGAGAGTTCCAAATGGGGCATATGGTCCACAGGCAAGGGAAATTCAGGATCTAGGAAATACTAAAATCTTAAGTATATTCTAACGTGCTCTGTCTGAATCTTTTGAGACAGTATTTAACAATGCATTAAAATTCATCCTTCATTTAATTATGCAAAGAATTAGAACCCAGGTCTCCAACAAAGCTTTATCAGCCATTAAAGAGTTCCCTGCAGGAAGGTGTTTCTTGGGCCAACTGACTCCTGTCTCTATTTGGTTAAGCCCCCCCCCCCAACTCAGCAGCCTTGCTCCACAAGCAGGTCAGTAGCAGTATAGACATGCATATACCCCCATACTTGCAAATAATAAATATATCAAAATTACTACAATAAAAGTATAGATTAATTTAGGGGACTGAGAGGAGACAGTAACTCAGGGATATGATTACATATCCTGAAAGAAGCTCAAGACAGGACTACATGTTGTTTTTTGTTTGAGGATTGTCATTAAAACAAAAAAATCTTGTAAAACATGACATTGTTTCAGAGAGTACAGGAAACAACTGTAAAAAAAATAAATAAATAAAAAAAGATAAACCTGCAAAACATTAGTGAGTGCACATATCACACAAGCTGGAAATAGACATCTAAAACAGCTGCCAGCCTGCCACACATAATAGGTGGAAATAACCTCTCATCATAAAGGTGACAATTTCCACATCTTGGAATTTGAATGGTCTCACAGGCACAGACAAAAAGGAAATAGTACTGAATTATATTAAGAAATGCAGAATACAAACAGCAATGCTATAGGAGACAAATTTGGAAAGAACTGAGCATGTAAATTTGATAAAGACAGTCACCTTCAAACAAAGTCCAGTGCAAGGCTTTTACAAAGAAAGTTAAACAACTACACTAGTTTCCAGAAAGGCTGTATAAGCGCTTTCGTTCCTTTATTCCTTCATAAAAAACGGAACTTCTTCGGATACAAAAACTACACATAATTTTCCACAATTTTATACCAAACAGCAGTCATGTGACATTTAAAAAAACACACACCATCATTTTTCTAAAACCTACACATCTGTAAACTGGCCCTCTTATACATTTACTAAACATAAAAATAAAAAAATATATAAAAATAAACATTATTTATTGAACAATCCCCGCTAAAAATCCATCTTATACATCTCATAACATGTTTGTTAACTATAAACCCCCTTATTGATTTTTGTGCCCTACAGATGTCAATACATTACGATTTTCTATAAAAACTAGACCTCCTATAAATATATTTTGTATTCTTTATTTTCTTTAATCTATATTTTATTTTGTTTTCTTTAAAATTATTTTGTTTTATTTAATCTCTTCTGCCCTTAAATTCAGAAGACTACTACTAAAGTAGTAGGAAAGCTGTGAAAATGTACATACTATTCCACAAGATACAATAACTGAGCTAGACTAGACAGAAATTATATTTCATAGGGATGAACATTTAATTGAGAGCTTTGACACACATCCAATAACTATTTCAGATTATGCACCATGGAATCTTTTACAGAAGACTTAAATATGCCAAGGTTAGAGGAAAAGGAGGCTCTTAAGATAGAAAGAGATAAGGCAAAAATGGTGATGAATAATAAGTCTGCAAGAGAGTCTCCAGGAATAGATGGAAGTTTGGAATCTATGACAGAAAAAAGTGATAAAGATTTGGAAGGTTTTATTTAACAGTATTTTAAAAGGAGGCGAAGCACCAGTATCCTGGAAAAAAAAACGGTGGTGGCTACAATACCCGAAGACAGCAAAGACCCATCAGATCCAGCTTCATATAGGCCCATTTTAATTTTAAACCATGATTACGAAGTGTTGGCAAAATGGACAGATAACGATCAATGTGGTTTTGTGGAGGGGAAGCAAATATTTGACAAAATGAATAGAACAATGATGAATGTAAGAAAATATTGCTGTTGTTGGTGGGTCTTGATGCAGAGAAGGCATTCAACAGAGTGACAAAACAGTTTGCAAAGTGAACTAATAACAGTTTAAACCACAAAATGCTCTGGGACTCAAGTACCAAACAGCAAACCACAAAATGCTCTGGGATTCCAAGTACCAAACAGTTCTTTATTGTAATGTTTAGCACTTTTATTTATTAACATGGGAACTTCATCAGACCAACAATACAACTCCAAAATCACTTTCTTACATCAATTCAAAACAATCAATAAAAACTCTTTGTTTTATCCTCTGGAATTTAAAGCAACACCTGCACCAAAAATACTATACTTGACATATTATAAATGGCATATTACAACTGCTGTTCATTTAAACATTGTTGAAGTCATTATAATAAAGTTAAAAATATAAAGAATTACATTCATTTAATTTGATACACAATAACATATATATTCAAACTAACACACACTTTTGTTAAAATGAAAAAATAAAATTATGCATTACATTTCATAAGATCTTAATTTCAAGACAATTAATGGACACTATGTAGTTCAGTCCTGGATAATTATCAGCATTTAAAAATAATTGCTGCCATAGCTCTTTTTTGTCAACTAATTCAGACCAAGAGCCAGTTGGACCAACAAGGGTTTACTATGTTTAGGCCAAGGCTAACCAAAACTGCTGTGCAATTTTGTGTGGCCCACATGAACTGCTGCATGGTGACAAGCACAAACGCTCGCTCACACACACACACACACACACATTCAGCTTTTATACATGCATTCATTTACTCTCTCTCTCTCTGATCACTCAAAGACACACATAAACTTCAGCTTTTATACCTGCATTTGGTCACTCCCTCTCTCAGATGACTCACACACACAAACAAACACAAACACACACACACACACATACATACACACACACAGACACACTCTTCAGCTGTCATGCCTGCATTCACTCAGTCTCTCTCTCTCCGATCGCTCAAACATGCACACACTTCAACTTTCATACTTGCATTCAGTCACTCTCTCTGATCACACACACACACACACACACACACACACACACACGTACACACACACTCTTCAGCTGTCATGCCTGCATTCACTCATTCTCTCTCTCTCTCTCTCTCTCTCTGATCGCTCACACATTTCAGCTTTCAAACCTGCATTCAGTCATTCTCTCTTTCCGATCGCGTGCGTACACACACACACACACACACACACACACACACACAAACTCTCCCAGATTTTCACCACATTTTTTTGTCTGTTTCTCAAAACTTTTGTGTTTCCTTGCAAATCATTGATGACTGAAGTCAGAACATAATGACAGTTAAAGTTTCAGATGCCATGGCCTTCAGAAAAATCATGCTAATGCAAAACTTATCAACTTTTGAAGTTTGTAAGAGCAATAATTAAAAATTGTCCCTCTTTCTGACTTTATTCCTGTTATGTGGCTTTGTCCAGATTTCTTGCTCTGAGAAATATGACTCTCAGCTTTTCATCTAATTTTAAATACAGCACTAAACTATGAAGTTAAGCAAGCATGCAGCCATCCTTACAACTGCATTATTCTGGTTGGTGGCTTTTGTTGGGGGTAGAGTGATGTCATGCACTGTTTGCGGAACTACCAAGCCTGACAGGCAGGGATGGGGCCTATAAAACAATAAAGGACAATCAGGATAGCAATTAGTTTCTTGGACCTTATTCTCCCTACTTCTTAGAGACCTAGACTCCTACAGTAAGGTAAGACTTCCGATTAAAAGTGTAGTATTGATAGTGGATGGTGACAGTTGTGTTTGGGGGAATGTGCTTTATTTTCCTAACAGTAACTTTTCTGACCTAGCTCGAGGAGGGGGTGGGGGATCCGATTATGCTTTTTAAAGATGTTCGTACTTGTACTTGAGTTTGCCTTATCACTTGTTACTGTCAGGTTTAGTGTCTGAAAAGTGTTGAATTTAAGATGGCACTATTTTGCACATTAACTGCATTAGAGTTATAGTGGAGAGAGATGTGCAGTGTATGAAAAGTTTGTGTTACTTTTGTACACTGTTTTGTTCCAATGCACATGGTCCAGGGTGAATCTCGTGGTCACATTTCTGAGTGGGCAATTAGTGTTGTTGGTTTAATCAGCTGCTTCAGCTTCAGCATACTGAGGTTGTGTTTTATTATTTCTTATCCTGAAACAAGCGCAATTTGTGTTGTTGGTTTGGTCAGCTGCTTCAGCATATTGAGGTTATGTTTTATTATTATGTATCCAGAAACAAGCACAATTAGTGCTGCTGGTTTGTTCAGCTGCTTCAGCTTCAGCATATCGAGGGTGTGTGTTATTATTACTTATCCTGAAACAAAAATGCCTAACAGGAAAAGAAAAATTGAAGATGAAAAGTGAGTGTATCAAAGCCAATGGGAATCAGACTATTTGATTACAAACAACAGGAATAAAATTCAATGTCCTGTTTGCATGCAAGTTTTGTCAGTGCCTAAAGAGTATAATGTGAATGACACTACAGTACATTACACCGTACAACCTTTGACATGTACAGTGGAAAATCAAGACACACCATTATTGCAGAATATAACAAGAAACTGATGCATCAAACCAGTTTTTTTGCAAAACAGCACTGAACAAAGTTCTAGCCTTGCCACTTCGTACAAAGTAGTACTACAGTTAGTGAAAGCAAAGAAGCCTTTTAGTGACGATGTGATACTGAAGGAATGTGCAACTGAAATGGCAAAACTATTTAATGAGCCAAAGTTAGCTGAGAAGTTTGAAACAGTGGCATTATCTCAACAGACCATCGCAACACACACATGGATCAATATGTTTCAAAAAAGCTGTGTGATTTAATAGCAAAATGTGAGTACTTTTCATTGTGTCTGGATGAAAGCACTGATCAAGCAGACGTAAGTCTACTTTTAATTTTTGATCAAACTATTCAAGAGGACTTTACTATTAATGAAGAACTCCTCAGTCTTAAATCTTTACACGAGACTACTAAAGGTACTAATATTTTTGAAGCAGTTCAAAAGTCTGTTATGAACTACGAAGGAATTGATAAATGTTCCTGTATCATAACAGATGGGGTCACAGCTACGACAGGGACTAGAAGCGTCTTTTGTGGACTACTGAAAAACTGCCTTACAATTCATTGCATAATTCACCAAGCAGCACTCTGTGGAAAATTTCTACGTCAAGTCAATGCCATGAAAGTAGCTGTAAAAATAACTAATATTATACAAGGAAGTCATCCTAAGTTTTGAGATTTATTGAGTGAAATGGATGCTGCATATTGTGATTTGCTCCTTCATTCTGAAATTCACTGGAGTGCTGGAAAATGTTTGGAACACTTTTTTTGCCATTCGGAAAGAAATACCCATATTTCTTAAAAATGATGTGAAGTCTGACACAACAGAACTTGAAAATCTAATGCAAGCTCCCACATTTTAATCAAATCTTGCATTTATAACAGATATGACTAACCATTTGAATGAACTGGGCAAACAACAGAATATTGCCAACTTACATGGTCATTTGAATGGCTTTAAAAGTAAATTGAAGCTTTTTATATCAACATTGGGTAATAATATTTTTATTTTTTTCCGAATTGCAAAGAACATTTTGAAGAAATGAAGAATTTTGTGGAAATATAATTTTCAGCTCATGTGAAGTATACTGACATGATCATTAAAGATTTTGAGAATCAATTTGGTGAATTTAAGGAAACTGAAGAAGACATTTCAATTTTTACTCAACCCTTGACTGTCACCATGAAAATGTTAAGATCTGACCTTCAACTGGAATTGTGTGATTTGCAGTCAGACCCTTTTTATACGAACAGAAGTGAAAAAGGAGAAGATTTTTTTTAAATTACTACCAACAGAGAGGTACCCGAAATTAAGGAAGTCTGGACTTGAGATGGGCTCAATGCTCGGAAGCACATATCATTGCAAAAGCACTTTTTCAAAGATGAAATTCATTAAATCAAAGTACAGATGTTCATTGACAGATAATTCTCTTGCAAATTTACTGTGACTGGCAACTACAAGCATCAACATTGATAGAGCTGCTTTAGTAAACGAAGCCGAGCTACCACAGAGCTCTCATTAAAGTGAAGAGGGTGAGACGTATGCTGGTCACAAATGCAGACAAGATTTGGTCATAACTTTAAACAGAGGTGAGATAAGCACTCCAGGACAGACATTCCATTTTTAAAAAGGACTCATTTTTTGCGCATTTGAATCTAAAAAGTTCCAGTGGTTCAGGCCTGTGAAGAATTTCTTAAGCACAAAGCCAGAGGCTGCCAAGAAGAGTGAGCATGCAGAAGGAAACACTGACACTGCTAACAACTGAGTTATGAGGGTTAAATGCCAGCAGGTTTAATATTTTACTCCAGGTAATTTCAAGATATGTACTGTACTTATTATTATGGATGCGGCTCTCGGATAAATCTTTATTTTTTTAATGCGGCCCTCGGATTACCTAAGGTTGGACAGAGGCAATCGAGATCATGTATCCCAGCTCAAAAAAACATTTTCCTTAGTTACACTCATTTGCTCATCCAGTATTCCTGACAGAGTAATCTCTAAGGAATGTTTAAAGTCTGCCAACTCGTTACATTCCAAGAACATATGCTCCCAGGTACCTTCTTCCTTCCCACTACAACTACAACATTTGCCGTCTATCTTAGGAAAAATTCTTTATGGAGTCTGCATGGGGTACAAAAGTAAACATGCAAACACATCTAGGCAAAAATCCTACCGCCTCTAGATTCTGTTGCATATTTGGGAGACAGAGATATATCCTCCCATTGTTTCTTTGTGAATTGCATATTTAATCTCTCTTCTTAACCTGTTATTATGCAATATTTTCCATGCCCTACTAATTATCCTCTTTCAACAGTACCTTCTGTTATAGATTCAATTAAAACTCAACAAGTGCAGGTCTTTTGTTAAGGATTCCACTATCTCATTCATTATGCCTATACTTTGTTATCAAACCCGATAGTGAAGGCAATCAATTTCAATCTAGCATTTGCAAAAAAAAAAAGGGGTACAAGTGGTAGGAGGTTATGAAGGAACAGCTTTTTCAATGTTGGGACTTTCATAAATTGATTGAGAAAGGAAATCTCTAGGAATGCTCTCCATCAGGCCTCTTTCTTTGATACTAGAAATATTCCTGAATAAAAACTTTTCCCTGTCAGAGAAAGGGGAACAGGCTGCATAACTAACTCCCTGAGTCAAGAAATAAATAGCAACAGTATCACCAAACCAAAGAAAAACAAGCTTCAAAGTAGGATCTGACCAACGTAATCCACAGAGTAAACGAGTGCCAAGTGGGTAGTTGCAAGAAAATTTATTGATATAAAACAAGCGCTTTCGCTCGGCTAAATACCGAGCTTTTTCAAGTTAAAAGTGAATTCAAACATTGGAAACAGTGCCATTTTATACATCTTTCCCTATCACATGGTTAGCTAGTTAGCTGTTAGTCTTAAGTCAATTAACAATTAGTGAGGAGTGCTACTTTAGTGAAGCAACACTCACAATTTAAAAAGGAGAAATGCTCATATGTTTAAAAAGAAATACCCATATTACAAAGCGTTGCACATTTGAAACATAAAATACACTGTTTAAAAATGTACGTGCTAATGCTCATGTATTAACTCTAGTAGCAAGTGTGTATACATATAAAACCTGTTAAATGAACTGCATTATCAGTTATGTTAAAAACTGTATTCCTGTTGTTCATAATTTTTGTGTTAAATATATTTGGTGAATGTTAAAACAATTTTAAAAATAGTAGAAATAGAAAACATACATCTGTAGAGAAAAAATTGTTGAAAAAAGTATACAAGCATAAAGTTTACTGTAGTTAAAAAGTCATGTTGCAGCAGACACCTACAACAGTGAATGATCTTACTGTGAAGGGTGTGTCTACTTACAAACCTACAAGCGAGCTCTTCTAATTTTGAGAACACTGCTGATGTTAACACTCTCATTTAAACCTGGGGCTCTACTTGCTTCTAACCTGAGTTGCCAGAAAAGTTCTCTATATTCTAGACTTGTTTCCCAGTCGCCACCCCTAGCATTGGGAAGTACTTGTTCCAATACCAAGAACTTGAATTTGAAATTCTTGCAAACCAAGGAATGCTTATATAAAGCATTTGATTCCTTTTGTTTAGAAATGTCATGTAAATGCTCATAAATTCTTCTAAAAGGCCTTTCTGTTTTGCCAATATAGAAACTAGTGCAGGTGGTACAGAACCCTAAGTATACCACTCCTTTGCTGCCACAGTTTGTAAAACTTTAGGTCTAAACAGAAAGTTCCTAGAAACAATGTAAATACTAGGGGTGTCAAAAATAGTGTTACATTGTTTGCAGGCACCACATTTAAAGGTGCCTGCTTTGGGCAATTGAGTGTTCGTTCTGGTATGGTTGTTCCCTTCAAAAATTTCTTTGAGGTTGGTGTCCCTCTTTCTAATAAACTTTGGATGTGGTGGTATAATATTTTTCAATTCATCATGTAGTGAAAGAACTGGCCAATGTCTGTGGAAAATTTCTTCAACTTCAAAGGAGTTGAGACAGTAAGTATAAATGAACCTGCCATAAGTCTGGTCAGGCTCTTTAATGTCAGTGTGATGAACAACCACATCTGCACCTAAAAGAGGGGGATAGAGTGTTTCTCTGCTGCCCATGACCTGTTGGGCTAAAGTAGTTAAAAGTGTTAAGGGGTATCCTCTTTCAAGAAATAGAGATTTTAGGAAGTCAATCTCTTCTAAACAATCGTGTGTAGTACTGGACATTCTAGAAGCTCTTATGAATTGTCCTTTGACAATACCCTTTTTCTGATAGAAGGGGTGTCCACTCTGAAAGTGTAAGTATGTATTAGAAAAGGTTGGCTTCCTATACAGTTTAGATTGGAATACATTATTGACCCGATCCTTGTATAAGGTTACATCAAGGTAATGTAGTTCGTCATTACTAATCGTATACGTAAAAGATAAAAAATGGGTGGTTGAGTTTAAATACTTGATGAAATCCAAAACTTCATCATGGGTTCCTGCCCAAAAAATGCATATATCGTCTAGGTACCTCTTGTAGTGCACTAAATATTGTACCCAGGTGGTAGAAAAAATAAACCTTTGTTCCCATCTATGTAAGACGGTGTTAGCATAAAGGGCACAAGGAGTGCCCATAGCTACTCCTTTTTCTGCTTGTATATTTCACCATTAAAATGTATATAGTTGTTTTCTAAAATTGTTTCCATGTATTCAACTAACAGGTTAGTTATAGTGTTGCCCAGATTGGTTTCAGTACTTAATACTTCATTAAACCACTCTAAGCCCACTGAATGTGGAATACTTGGGAATAGATCAACTATATCTATAGTGATCAAAAGAAGTTCCGGTTTGTAAAAAGCATGTTTTATTCCTTTGAGAAAATCCCAGGAGTCCTTACAAACGTGTTCTAATGATGTTCTGAACTGTTTTGTTACCTGGTCAATAAATTTCCCTAAAGGTTCTGTAATGCCTCCTGCCCCAGATACAATTGGTCGAAACTTTAAAGGGTCAAGCCCTTTGTGTATCTTGAGGATTCCGAAAATAACAGGGATTCTTGGTTTGTTGACATACAAGTAGTTCTAAAGCTTTTCATTAATAGCGCCTTGAAGTAGGTGGTCAGTTAACATAAAACTAATCTTCGAATAGGCGATATTAGCCTCATTTCTAGATACTAGCTCGTACTGATTAGAATCCTGCAACATGCTGTAAATGTAGGTATCATAATCCGAGTTGTACATCAACACCACCCCTCCCCCTTTATCAGGTTTCATAACTCTAACATTCTCTTTCTTGAGATAGTTAATGAGTCTGAGTGCTTGTTGGTCTAAGTTGGTTGGAGATGTTTTAGCTACTTTGGACCGGAATGATCTAGGGTCCCTATCAACAAGTTCCTCAAAGACCTTAACAGATGGATGGGTGGGGGGGTTGAAAGTACTACTCCTACTCAATTTGTTGTTGGTATAGGGTTGCCCCTTGAAGTAGAGTGTAAGATTTAAATTCCTTACAAAAAGTTTCAAGTCTATAAGAGTGTTCACTATATTGAGGGGGCGTAGGGGTACAAATTGGAGACCTCTGGTTAGCAAGTCAAAGGCGTCCTGCTTAATGTCAACGTCTGTATAGTTGAAAATAGTAAAATTATCTTTCTTGATTACAATGTAGTTACTATCATGTGTAAAGGACATGTTGTGTTCATTCTGAGACACATTGCCAGCTTGACATGCTACTATCTCCTGTTCCACCCTTGAGGTGTCTGTTTTTGTCCCCTCCCCCCCGTTCTCCCGGGGGGTTGCTGAAAATCCTGGGGGAGTTCTTTCCTTCCTTTGTCAGCCAGCCTTTCGCTTCTACGAAGTGGTTCACTATATTTTAAATTGTGTTCTTCGGGAATGTTCCCCTGGTTGTTGTTATTGATATAACTACCCACATTTGGTTTATTGACCCATCGTGATCTAGCAGGCAGTGGATATACCACCCCTTCACGATATTCAATGAGGTCACGTTCTAATTTACGTACTTTTTGGTTAAGGATTCTAACACAAAACTGATCTACTTCATCAAACACTTTATCGTAGTTGAATTTTACACTCTGAAAATTTCTGTCATTCACTAATGAGTTGTTTAAACCATTTAGCTCAGTTAGAAGAATATCGGCTTTCGCCTCATATTCCAAAACCATAGCATTTGAAATTTCAATACCAGCCCTGTCAAAGATTTCACATAGTTTCTTGTAATATGGAGTTCCCATCTGTACATTGTTAGGGAACTTGAAACAACGTAGACCCTTCGGTACAAGTTGCACGGTCACACACTCTTTTAAATAATTCATTTCGAGCTGGTTGCTCTTATATGCATATAATTTGTCTCTTAGTTCATTAAAATTAAGTTCAATGCTGTTAGTGGCATTATTATTAAAAGTACCTTGCTTGAAGACAAATTGTTGATCTGTCCAGGCATTAAAGTTAAAATCTTTAGGTTGCCTGCCATTTGTGTTGTTAACCGCAGTGGACAACGACCCAATGTGCTCAGAGCCGACTGCTCTAGCAAAGACAGAATTAGACGAAGAAGGGGCTTCTAAAACACCAGTACCATCTTGTGTTAAGCCTGGTAGAGATTTTCTGGCCAAGTTAGAGATCTGTTGTTGGTTTCCAGGCAATAGAGTATCGCTGTCGCTGTTGCTTTTTAATATGTTAGTTAGTTGAGTTAAAAGGGAAAAGACTTGATTAAATTCTCTTCTTGTTACAGGACCGTCTTCACGGTCATCTTTTAGCAGCTGAGGTGTATCAGCGAAATTAGTGGATCCGGTCTCCTCAGCCATGAAGCAGTAGCACCAAAACGATCAAAACCAAGAAATAAATAGCAACAGTATCACCAAACCGAAGAAAAACAAGCTTCAAAGCAGGATCTGACCAACGTAATCCACAGAGTAAACGAGTGCCAAGTGGGTAGTTGCAAGAAAATTTATTGATATAAAACAAGCGCTTTCGCTCGGATAAATACCGAGCTTTTTCAAGTTAAAAGTGAATTCAAACATTGGAAACAGTGCCATTTTATATATCTTTCCCCATCACATGGTTAGCTAGTTAGCTGTTAGTCTGAAGTCAATTAACAATTAACAATTAGTGAGGAGTGCTACTTTAGTGAAGCAACACTCATAATTTAAAAAGGAGAAATGCTCATATGTTTAAAAAGAAATACCCATATTACAAAGCGTTGCACATTTGAAACATAAAATACACTGTTTAAAAATGCACGTGCTAATGCTCACATATTAACTCTAGTCTAGTGGCAAGTGTGTATACATATAAAACCTGTTAAATGAACTGCATTATCAGTTATGTTAAAAACTGTATTCCTGTTGTTCATAATTTTTGTGTTAAATATATCTGGTGAATGTTAAAACAATTTTAAAAATAGTAGAAATAGAAAACATACATCTGTAGAGAAAAAATTGGTGAAAAAAGTATACAAGCATAAAGTTTACTGTAGTTAAAAAGTCATGTTGCAGCAGACACCTACAACAGTGAATGATCTTACTGTGAAGGGTGTGTCTACTTACAAACCTACAAGCGAGCTCTTCTAATTTTGAGAACACTGCTGATGTTAACACTCTCATTTAAACCTGGGGCTCTACTTGCTTCTAACCTGAGTTGCCAGAAAAGTTCTCTATATTCTAGACTTGTTTCCCAGTCGCCACCCCTAGCATTGGGAAGTACTTGTTCCAATACCAAGAACTTGAATTTGAAATTCTTGCAAACCAAGGAATGCTTATATAAAGCATGTGATTCCTTTTGTTTAGAAATGTCATGTAAATGCTCATAAATTCTTCTTCTAAAAGGCCTTTCTGTTTTGCCAATATAGAAACTAGTGCAGGTGGTACAGAACCCTAAGTATACCACTCCTTTGCTGCTACAGTTTGTAAAAACTTTAGGTCTAAACAGAAAGTTCCTAGAAACAATGTAAATACTAGGGGTGTCAAAAATAGTGTTACATTGTTTGCAGGCACCACATTTAAAGGTGCCTGCTTTGGGCAATTGAGTGTTCGTTCTGGTATGGTTGTTCCCTTCAAAAATTTCTTTGAGGTTGGTGTCCCTCTTTCTAATAAACTTTGGATGTGGTGGTATAATATTTTTCAATTCATCATGTAGTTAAAGAACTGGCCAATGTCTGTGGAAAATTTCTTCAACTTCAAAGGAGTTGAGACAGTAAGTATAAATGAACCTGCCATAAGTCTGGTCAGGCTCTTTAATGTCAGTGTGATGAACAACCACATCTGCACCTAAAAGAGGGGGATAGAGTGTTTCTCTGCTGCCCATGACCTGTTGGGCTAAAGTAGTTAAAAAGTGTTAAGGAGTATCCTCTTTCAAGAAATATATACTCTGTTATCAAACCCCGATAGTGAAGGCAATCAATTTCAATCTAGCATTTGCAAAAAAAAAAGGGGTACAAGTGGTAGGAGGTTATGAAGGAACAGCTTTTTTAATGTTGGGACTTTCATAAATTGATTGAGAAAGGAAATCTCTAGGAATGCTCTCCATGAGGCCTCTTTCTTTGATACTAGAAATATTCCTGAATAAAAACTTTTCCCTGTCAGAGAAAGGGGAACAGGCTGCATAACTAACTCCCTGAGTCAGCAGATGCTGAATGACAGGGATGGAGAAAGAGAGCTTGATTTGGTGGATGAGGAGGAATTTCCTTAAAAAGAGGAAGAGACTCCCACCACCATCTTTATCTCTGAGGGATCACCCTCAGAACCCATTTGGCTGACACCATCTGTTGCTGAAGAGAGAAATGGAGAGACGGATTTTGAGATGAGAGATTTAAAGGCTTGCTGGGGTGAAAGGGTGGGGTGTGTTGCCATTGGAAAGTAGCCATTCTGCCTTGCTGGACTGTACTGGTTTCTGAGAGGTCCCCCACCCCCACAGTCTGCAACTTCCTTGCCATTGTTTTTGAATGCTTGCCAGAAGTTTGCCAAATCTGAGTATTTTGCTTTTTATAATAACCCGAGTTATATATGAAACTCAAACGTGGAAAAGGAAGGCTGCAAAAATCAGTCTCTCACTTTGATTCAATTTTCTTCTCTCATCACACTTTTTCAGGACCTCAGTAACAGATGGTGCAAAAAAAAAAAAAAAAAAAAAAAAAAACTTCCTGTTGAGAGGAGAACTCAAAATTTCAGCTTCAGCATGCCGAGGTAAATTTTGAGAACCTAGTAACTCATAGTTCCAGTAGCTGCTGCTGAAAGAAGCATCAGCAGAGTCATAATCACACTTCAAATAATGGTTGGTTACTTGAGACAGAAGCAATCTGTGTACTGAGAGAAGATTTCCCTCAGAAGAAGGAAAAGTGGCTATAATGTCCCTCATATTCTCAAATCAAGCAAGCAAAAACATTAACATGTGAGTATGACAGTTAATCCTAAAATCAAGTGTGGTAGAGGTATATACATTTTCCAAATCTATCAAAGGCTATGCCTTCCTTATCAGAGGGGCACTGATAAGTATTTACCAAAATATTTAGCTGCAGATGGGTTTGCCCAGGAAATAACTGCAGGGTCAGATCTGGGATTAGCAAATAAAAACTTGTAAGTCTCAGGAACTTTGTATAATCTAGCTGCCTTATTACGTGCTGCAGGCTGAGTGTTAAGCAAGTTACAGACTGTAATAAAAACACCCGCCAAAACTGGAAGAAAGAAGGAATAGGAGTGGGTTGAGGAAATTTCAATTGTAATAATGACTTTTCAAAAAATTGCAACAGGAGCACATTTCACTGTTGGGAAATCCCTAAAGAGTTTGGCGCCCAGGCCACTGAATTTGTGCAGTATTGCTTGAGCTGTCAATTGTCTGGGCATGTGGAAATTGCCCTGAAGATTTGGAAGCTGTCCAGCTGTTACAGCTTATGCAGGACATAATCCATATAGCTAAGGCGACTGCAGCAGTAATTAAATGAGGAAAATTTTAGGGAGTACTGCAGGTCATTCCCCCATCCCAGCTACTGGAAGCAGGTCAACTCATTGCCAGTACCTACAGAAGGGGAATGCAAAGGACTTCTATCCTAACAATCTACTGTCAACAGCAAGCAGCTGGAGAGCTGTAAGGATAATCATACCAAAGCCTCCTCCAGTAAAGATGGAGGGGAACCATCCACAGTCCAGGAGGGAAATGAGTCCTGCTTGGGGGGGTGGGGGAGCCAAGCATCAAGATAACTCTTGGCCTTCCCAAAAATCAGAAGAAGACTGCCAAAGACCAAGGAGCAACACATTCCATGCTATGGAGTGGGGGAGACAGTACTCACTGTCAACCAGAAAGGCTCATCCAGACTCTGCTACACTTTGCTGTGAAGGAAAGGTTAGTTTGCTTTTATTTTTTGTATTACTGTATTGCCTTTCTACATTTTGAATACTGTAGTTTCTTTTCTTTACCTTGTGTTTTGCTTGCATTCTGTTTTAACAGCATATTAAAACTTCAAAAGAGACCACAGCTCTCTCTGTTCTGAGTCAGGCAGAAATAAGAACTGATTAATTAAGGACTCATTCATAAGACAGAAGAGGTCACTTAAGGTTAATCACTTGTTAACAGAGGGGGTGGAGCTAGGAACTAAAATTTCTATTTAAGGAGTAAACTAAAACATTTCAGAGCTTTACCAGAAAGGCTCATCCAGACTCTGCTGCACTTTGCTGTGAAGGAAAGGTTAGTTTGCTTTTATTTTTTGTATTACTGTATTGCCTTTCTATATTTTGAATACTGTAGTTTGTTTTCTTTACCTTGTGTTTTGCTTGCATCCTGTTTTAACAGCATATTAAAACTTCAAAAGAGACCACAGCTCTCTCTGTTCTGAGTCAGGCAGAAATAAGAACTGATTAATTAAGGACTCATTCATAAGACAGAAGAGGTCACTTAAGGTTAATCACTTGTTAACAGAGGGGGTGGAGCTAGGAACTAAAATTTTATTTAAGGAGTAAACTAAAACATTTCAGAGCTTTACCAGAAAGGCTCATCCAGACTCTGCTACACTTTGCTGTGAAGGAAAGGTTAGTTTGCTTTTAATTTTGTATTACTGTATTGCCTTTCTATATTTTGAATACTGTAGTTTGTTTTCTTTACCTTGTGTTTTGCTTGCATTCTGTTTTAACAGCATATTAAAACTTCAAAAGAGACCACAGCTCTCTCTGTTCTGAGTCAGGCAGAAATAAGAACTGATTAATTAAGGACTCATTCATAAGACAGAAGAGGTCACTTAAGGTTAATCACTTGTTAACAGAGGGGGTGGAGCTAGGAACTAAAATTTCTATTTAAGGAGTAAACTAAAACATTTCAGAGCTTTACCAGAAAGGCTCATCCAGACTCTGCTACACTTTGATGTGAAGGAAAGGTTAGTTTGCTTTTATTTTTTGTATTACTGTATTGCCTTTCTATATTTTGAATACTGTAGTTTGTTTTCTTTACCTTGTGTTTTGCTTGCATCCTGTTTTAACAGCATATTAAAACTTCAAAAGAGACAACATCTCTCTCTGTTCTGAGTCAGGCAGAAATAAGAACTGATTAATTAAGGACTCATTCATAAGACAGAAGAGGTCACTTAAGGTTAATCACTTGTTAACAGAGGGAGTGGAGCTAGGAACTAAAATTTCTATTTAAGGAGTAAACTAAAACATTTCAGAGCTTTACCAGAAAGGCTCATCCAGACTCTGCTACACTTTGCTGTGAAGGAAAGGTTAGTTTGCTTTTATTTTTGTATTACTGTATTGCCTTTCTATATTTTGAATACTGTAGTTTGTTTTCTTTACCTTGTGTTTTGCTTGCATTCTGTTTTAACAGCATATTAAAACTTCAAAAGAGACCACAGCTCTCTCTGTTCTGAGTCAGGCAGAAATAAGAACTGATTAATTAAGGACTCATTCATAAGACAGAAGAGGTCACTTAAGGTTAATCACTTGTTAACAGAGGGGGTGGAGCTAGGAACTAAAATTTCTATTTAAGGAGTAAACTAAAACATTTCAGAGCTTTACCAGAAAGGCTCATCCAGACTCTGCTACACTTTGCTGTGAAGGAAAGGTTAGTTTGCTTTTATTTTTTGTATTACTGTATTGCCTTTCTATATTTTGAATACTGTAGTTTGTTTTCTTTACCTTGTGTTTTGCTTGCATTCTGTTTCAACAGCATATTAAAACTTCAAAAGAGACCACAGCTCTCTCTGTTCTGAGTCAGGCAGAAATAAGAACTGATTAATTAAGGACTCATTCATAAGACAGAAGAGGTCACTTAAGGTTAATCACTTGTTAACAGAGGGGGTGGAGCTAGGAACTAAAATTTCTATTTAAGGAGTAAACTAAAACATTTCAGAGCTTTAACAGAAAGGCTCATCCAGACTCTGCTACACTTTGCTGTGAAGGAAAGGTTAGTTTGCTTTTATTTTTTGTATTACTGTATTGCCTTTCTATATTTTGAATACTGTAGTTTGTTTTATTTACCTTGTGTTTTGCTTGCATCCTGTTTTAACAGCATATTAAAACTTCAAAAGAGACCACAGCTCTCTCTGTTCTGAGTCAGGCAGAAATAAGAACTGATTAATTAAGGACTCATTCATAAGACAGAAGAAGTCACTTAAGGTTAATCACTTGTTAACAGAGGGAGTGGAGCTAGGAACTAACATTTCTATTTAAGGAGTAAACTAAAACATTTCAGAGCTTTACCAGAAAGGCTCATCCAGACTCTGCTACACTTTGCTGTGAAGGAAAGGTTAGTTTGCTTTTATTTTTGTATTACTGTATTGCCTTTCTATATTTTGAATACTGTAGTTTGTTTTCTTTACCTTGTGTTTTGCTTGCATTCTGTTTTAATAGCATATTAAAACTTCAAAAGAGACCACAGCTCTCTCTGTTCTGAGTCAGGCAGAAATAAGAACTGATTAATTAAGGACTCATTCATAAGACAGAAGAGGTCACTTAAGGTTAATCACTTGTTAACAGAGGGGTGGAGCTAGGAACTAAAATTTCTATTTAAGGAGTAAACTAAAACATTTCAGAGCTTTACCAGAAAGGCTCATCCAGACTCTGCTACACTTTGCTGTGAAGGAAAGGTTAGTTTGCTTTTATTTTTGTATTACTGTATTGCCTTTCTATATTTTGAATACTGTAGTTTGTTTTCTTTACCTTGTGTTTTGCTTGCATTCTGTTTTAACAGCATATTAAAACTTCAAAAGAGACCACAGCTCTCTGTTCTGAGTCAGGCAGAAATAAGAACTGATTAATTAAGGACTCATTCATAAGACAGAAGAGGTCACTTAAGGTTAATCACTTGTTAACAGAGGGGTGGAGCTAGGAACTAAAATTTCTATTTAAGGAGTAAACTAAAACATTTCAGAGCTTTACCAGAAAGGCTCATCCAGACTCTGCTACACTTTGCTGTGAAGGAAAGGTTAGTTTGCTTTTATTTTTGTATTACTGTATTGCCTTTCTATATTTTGAATACTGTAGTTTGTTTTCTTTACCTTGTGTTTTGCTTGCATCCTGTTTTAACACCATATTAAAACTTCAAAAGAGACCACAGCTCTCTCTGTTCTGAGTCAGGCAGAAATAAGAACTGATTAATTAAGGACTCATTCATAAGACAGAAGAGGTCACTTAAGGTTAATCACTTGTTAACAGAGGGGGTGGAGCTAGGAACTAAAATTTCTATTTAAGGAGGAAACTAAAACATTTCAGAGCTTTACCAGAAAGGCTCATCCAGACTCTGCTACACTTTGCTGTGAAGGAAAGGTTAGTTTGCTTTTATTTTTGTATTACTGTATTGCCTTTCTATATTTTGAATACTGTAGTTTGTTTTCTTTACCTTGTGTTTTGCTTGCATTCTGTTTTAACAGCATATTAAAACTTCAAAAGAGACCACAGCTCTCACGGTTCTGAGTCAGGCAGAAATAAGAACTGATTAATTAAGGACTCATTCATAAGACAGAAGAGGTCACTTAAGGTTAATCACTTGTTAACAGAGGGGGTGGAGCTAGGAACTACAATTTCTATTTAAGGAGTAAACTAAAACATTTCAGAGCTTTACCAGAAAGGCTCATCCAGACTCTGCTACACTTTGCTGTGAAGGAACGGTTAGTTTGCTTTTATTTTTTGTATTACTGTATTGCCTTTCTATATTTTGACTACTGTAGTTTGTTTTCTTTACCTTGTGTTTTGCTTGCATTCTGTTTTAACACCATATTAAAACTTCAAAAGAGACCACAGCTTTCTCTGTTCTGAGTCAGGCAGAAATAAGAACTGATTAATTAAGGACTCATTCAGAAGACAGAAGAGGTCACTTAAGGTTAATCACTTGTTAACAGAGGGGGTGGAGCTAGGAACTAAAATTTCTATTTAAGGAGTCAACTAAAACATTTCAGAGCTTTACCAGAAAGGCTCATCCAGACTCTGCTACACTTTGCTGTGAAGGAAAGGTTAGTTTGCTTTTATTTTTTGTATTACTGTATTGCCTTTCTATATTTTGAATAATGTAGTTTGTTTTATTTACCTTGTGTTTTGCTTGCATTCTGTTTTAACAGCATATTAAAACTTCAGAAGAGACCACAGCTCTCTCTGTTCTGAGTCAGGCAGAAATAAGAACTGATTAATTAAGGACTCATTCATAAGACAGAAGAGGTCACTTAAGGTTAATCACTTGTTAACAGACGGGGTGGAGCTAGGAACTAAAATTTCTATTTAAGGAGTAAACTAAAACATTTCAGAGCTTTACCAGAAAGGCTCATCCAGACTCTGCTACACTTTGCTGTGAAGGAAAGGTTAGTTTGCTTTTATTTTTGTATTACTGTATTGCCTTTCTATATTTTGAATACTGTAGTTTGTTTTCTTTACCTTGTGTTTTGCTTGCATCCTGTTTTAACAGCATATTAAAACTTCAAAAGAGACCACAGCTCTCTGTTCTGAGTCAGGCAGAAATAAGAACTGATTAATTAAGGACTCATTCATAAGACAGAAGAGGTCACTTAAGATTAATCACTTGTTAACAGGGGGGTGGAGCTAGGAACTAAAATTTCTATTTAAGGAGTAAACTAAAACATTTCAGAGCTTTACCAGAAAGGCTCATCCAGACTCTGCTACACTTTGCTGTGAAGGAAAGGTTAGTTTGCTTTTATTTTTGTATTACTGTATTGCCTTTCTATATTTTGAATACTGTAGTTTGTTTTCTTTACCTTGTGTTTTGCTTGCATTCTGTTTTAACAGCATATTAAAACTTCAAAAGAGACCACAGCTCTCTCTGTTCTGAGTCAGGCAGAAATAAGAACTGATTAATTAAGGACTCATTCATAAGACAGAAGAGGTCACTTAAGGTTAATCACTTGTTAACAGAGGGGTGGAGCTAGGAACTAAAATTTCTATTTAAGGAGTAAACTAAAACATTTCAGAGCTTTACCAGAAAGGCTCATCCAGACTCTGCTACACTTTGCTGTGAAGGAAAGGTTAGTTTGCTTTTATTTTTGTATTACTGTATTGCCTTTCTATATTTTGAATACTGTAGTTTGTTTTCTTTACCTTGTGTTTTGCTTGCATCCTGTTTTAACAGCATATTAAAACTTCAAAAGAGACCACAGCTCTCTCTGTTCTGAGTCAGGCAGAAATAAGAACTGATTAATTAAGGACTCATTCATAAGACAGAAGAGGTCACTTAAGGTTAATCACTTGTTAACAGAGGGGTGGAGCTAGGAACTAAAATTTCTATTTAAGGAGTAAACTAAAACATTTCAGAGCTTTACCAGAAAGGCTCATCCAGACTCTGCTACACTTTGCTGTGAAGGAAAGGTTAGTTTGCTTTTATTTTTTGTATTACTGTATTGCCTTTCTATATTTTGAATACTGTAGTTTGTTTTCTTTACCTTGTGTTTTGCTTGCATCCTGTTTTAACAGCATATTAAAACTTCAAAAGAGACCACAGCTCTCTCTGTTCTGAGTCAGGCAGAAATAAGAACTGATTAATTAAGGACTCATTCATAAGACAGAAGAGGTCACTTAAGGTTAATCACTTGTTAACAGAGGGGTGGAGCTAGGAACTAAAATTTCTATTTAAGGAGTAAACTAAAACATTTCAGAGCTTTACCAGAAAGGCTCATCCAGACTCTGCTACACTTTGCTGTGAAGGAAAGGTTAGTTTGCTTTTATTTTTGTATTACTGTATTGCCTTTCTATATTTTGAATACTGTAGTTTGTTTTCTTTACCTTGTGTTTTGCTTGCATTCTGTTTTAACAGCATATTAAAACTTCAAAAGAGACCACAGCTCTCTCTGTTCTGAGTCAGGCAGAAATAAGAACTGATTAATTAAGGACTCATTCATAAGACAGAAGAGGTCACTTAAGGTTAATCACTTGTTAACAGAGGGGGTGGAGCTAGGAACTAAAATTTCTATTTAAGGAGTAAACTAAAACATTTCAGAGCTTTACCAGAAAGGCTCATCCAGACTCTGCTACACTTTGCTGTGAAGGAAAGGTTAGTTTGCTTTTATTTTTGTATTACTGTATTGCCTTTCTATATTTTGAATACTGTAGTTTGTTTTCTTTACCTTGTGTTTTGCTTGCATCCTGTTTTAACAGCATATTAAAACTTCAAAAGAGACCACAGCTCTCTCTGTTCTGAGTCAGGCAGAAATAAGAACTGATTAATTAAGGACTCATTCATAAGACAGAAGAGGTCACTTAAGGTTAATCACTTGTTAACAGAGGGGTGGAGCTAGGAACTAAAATTTCTATTTAAGGAGTAAACTAAAACATTTCAGAGCTTTACCAGAAAGGCTCATCCAGACTCTGCTACACTTTGCTGTGAAGGAAAGGTTAGTTTGCTTTTATTTTTGTATTACTGTATTGCCTTTCTATATTTTGAATACTGTAGTTTGTTTTCTTTACCTTGTGTTTTGCTTGCATCCTGTTTTAACAGCATATTAAAACTTCAAAAGAGACCACAGCTCTCTCTGTTCTGAGTCAGGCAGAAATAAGAACTGATTAATTAAGGACTCATTCATAAGACAGAAGAGGTCACTTAAGGTTAATCACTTGTTAACAGAGGGGGTGGAGCTAGGAACTAAAATTTCTATTTAAGGAGTAAACTAAAACATTTCAGAGCTTTACCAGAAAGGCTCATCCAGACTCTGCTGCACTTTGCTGTGAAGGAAAGGTTAGTTTGCTTTTATTTTTGTATTACTGTATTGCCTTTCTATATTTTGAATACTGTAGTTTGTTTTCTTTACCTTGTGTTTTGCTTGCATCCTGTTTTAACAGCATATTAAAACTTCAAAAGAGACCACAGCTCTCTCTGTTCTGAGTCAGGCAGAAATAAGAACTGATTAATTAAGGACTCATTCATAAGACAGAAGAGGTCACTTAAGGTTAATCACTTGTTAACAGAGGGGTGGAGCTAGGAACTAAAATTTCTATTTAAGGAGTAAACTAAAACATTTCAGAGCTTTACCAGAAAGGCTCATCCAGACTCTGCTACACTTTGCTGTGAAGGAAAGGTTAGTTTGCTTTTATTTTTGTATTACTGTATTGCCTTTCTATATTTTGAATACTGTAGTTTGTTTTCTTTACCTTGTGTTTTGCTTGCATCCTGTTTTAACAGCATATTAAAACTTCAAAAGAGACCACAGCTCTCTCTGTTCTGAGTCAGGCAGAAATAAGAACTGATTAATTAAGGACTCATTCATAAGACAGAAGAGGTCACTTAAGGTTAATCACTTGTTAACAGAGGGGGTGGAGCTAGGAACTAAAATTTCTATTTAAGGAGTAAACTAAAACATTTCAGAGCTTTACCAGAAAGGCTCATCCAGACTCTGCTACACTTTGCTGTGAAGGAAAGGTTAGTTTGCTTTTATTTTTGTATTACTGTATTGCCTTTCTATATTTTGAATACTGTAGTTTGTTTTCTTTACCTTGTGTTTTGCTTGCATTCTGTTTTAACAGCATATTAAAACTTCAAAAGAGACCACAGCTCTCTGTTCTGAGTCAGGCAGAAATAAGAACTGATTAATTAAGGACTCATTCATAAGACAGAAGAGGTCACTTAAGGTTAATCACTTGTTAACAGAGGGGTGGAGCTAGGAACTAAAATTTCTATTTAAGGAGTAAACTAAAACATTTCAGAGCTTTACCAGAAAGGCTCATCCAGACTCTGCTACACTTTGCTGTGAAGGAAAGGTTAGTTTGCTTTTATTTTTGTATTACTGTATTGCCTTTCTATATTTTGAATACTGTAGTTTGTTTTCTTTACCTTGTGTTTTGCTTGCATTCTGTTTTAACAGCATATTAAAACTTCAAAAGAGACCACAGCTCTCTCTGTTCTGAGTCAGGCAGAAATAAGAACTGATTAATTAAGGACTCATTCATAAGACAGAAGAGGTCACTTAAGGTTAATCACTTGTTAACAGAGGGGCTGGAGCTAGGAACTAAAATTTCTATTTAAGGAGTAAACTAAAACATTTCAGAGCTTTACCAGAAAGGCTCATCCAGACTCTGCTACACTTTGCTGTGAAGGAAAGGTTAGTTTGCTTTTATTTTTTGTATTACTGTATTGCCTTTCTATATTTTGAATACTGTAGTTTGTTTTCTTTACCTTGTGTTTTGCTTGCATCCTGTTTTAACAGCATATTAAAACTTCAAAAGAGACCACAGCTCTCTCTGTTCTGAGTCAGGCAGAAATAAGAACTGATTAATTAAGGACTCATTCATAAGACAGAAGAGGTCACTTAAGGTTAATCACTTGTTAACAGAGGGGTGGAGCTAGGAACTAAAATTTCTATTTAAGGAGTAAACTAAAACATTTCAGAGCTTTACCAGAAAGGCTCATCCAGACTCTGCTACACTTTGCTGTGAAGGAAAGGTTAGTTTGCTTTTATTTTTGTATTACTGTATTGCCTTTCTATATTTTGAATACTGTAGTTTGTTTTCTTTACCTTGTGTTTTGCTTGCATCCTGTTTTAACAGCATATTAAAACTTCAAAAGAGACCACAGCTCTCTGTTCTGAGTCAGGCAGAAATAAGAACTGATTAATTAAGGACTCATTCATAAGACAGAAGAGGTCACTTAAGGTTAATCACTTGTTAACAGAGGGGGTGGAGCTAGGAACTAAAATTTCTATTTAAGGAGTAAACTAAAACATTTCAGAGCTTTACCAGAAAGGCTCATCCACACTCTGCTGCACTTTGCTGTGAAGGAAAGGTTAGTTTGCTTTTATTTTTGTATTACTGTATTGCCTTTCTATATTTTGAATACTGTAGTTTGTTTTCTTTACCTTGTGTTTTGCTTGCATCCTGTTTTAACAGCATATTAAAACTTCAAAAGAGACCACAGCTCTCTCTGTTCTGAGTCAGGCAGAAATAAGAACTGATTAATTAAGGACTCATTCATAAGACAGAAGAGGTCACTTAAGGTTAATCACTTGTTAACAGAGGGGTGGAGCTAGGAACTAAAATTTCTATTTAAGGAGTAAACTAAAACATTTCAGAGCTTTACCAGAAAGGCTCATCCAGACTCTGCTACACTTTGCTGTGAAGGAAAGGTTAGTTTGCTTTTATTTTTGTATTACTGTATTGCCTTTCTATATTTTGAATACTGTAGTTTGTTTTCTTTACCTTGTGTTTTGCTTGCATCCTGTTTTAACAGCATATTAAAACTTCAAAAGAGACCACAGCTCTCTCTGTTCTGAGTCAGGCAGAAATAAGAACTGATTAATTAAGGACTCATTCATAAGACAGAAGAGGTCACTTAAGGTTAATCACTTGTTAACAGAGGGGGTGGAGCTAGGAACTAAAATTTCTATTTAAGGAGTAAACTAAAACATTTCAGAGCTTTACCAGAAAGGCTCATCCAGACTCTGCTACACTTTGCTGTGAAGGAAAGGTTAGTTTGCTTTTATTTTTGTATTACTGTATTGCCTTTCTATATTTTGAATACTGTAGTTTGTTTTCTTTACCTTGTGTTTTGCTTGCATCCTGTTTTAACAGCATATTAAAACTTCAAAAGAGACCACAGCTCTCTCTGTTCTGAGTCAGGCAGAAATAAGAACTGATTAATTAAGGACTCATTCATAAGACAGAAGAGGTCACTTAAGGTTAATCACTTAACAGAGGGGGTGGAGCTAGGAACTAAAATTTCTATTTAAGGAGTAAACTAAAACATTTCAGAGCTTTACCAGAAAGGCTCATCCAGACTCTGCTACACTTTGCTGTGAAGGAAAGGTTAGTTTGCTTTTATTTTTGTATTACTGTATTGCCTTTCTATATTTTGAATACTGTAGTTTGTTTTCTTTACCTTGTGTTTTGCTTGCATTCTGTTTTAACAGCATATGAAAACTTCAAAAGAGACCACAGCTCTCTCTGTTCTGAGTCAGGCAGAAATAAGAACCGATTAATTAAGGACTCATTCATAGTTCATAGGTTCATAGTTTAGTACTAAGCTAACTGCCCTTGTGAGCCATTTTAAGCCTAGCCAATTATCCTTTGTGAGATTCAAACCCTGCACCCTGTGTTTGTAAGGCAAACATCTTAGCCATTTAGCCACCCTCCCAACCCCATAGCCACCCTCCCAACCCCATAAGACAGAAGAGGTCACTTAAGGTTAATCACTTGTTAACAGAGGGGGTGGAGCTAGGAACTAAAATTTCTATTTAAGGAGTAAACTAAAACATTTCAGAGCTTTACCAGAAAGGCTCATCCAGACTCTGCTACACTTTGCTGTGAAGGAAAGGTTAGTTTGCTTTTATTTTTTGTATTACTGTATTGCCTTTCTATATTTTGAATACTGTAGTTTGTTTTCTTTACCTTGTGTTTTGCTTGCATCCTGTTTTAACAGCATATTAAAACGTTGAAAGAGACCACAGCTCTCTCTGTTCTGAGTCAGGCAGAAATAAGAACTGATTAATTAAGGACTCATTCATAAGACAGAAGAGGTCACTTAAGGTTAATCACTTGTTAACAGAGGGGGTGGAGCTAGGAACTAAAATTTCTATTTAAGGAGTAAACTAAAACATTTCAGAGCTTTACCAGAAAGGCTCATCCAGACTCTGCTACACTTTGCTGTGAAGGAAAGGTTAGTTTGCTTTTATTTTTGTATTACTGTATTGCCTTTCTATATTTTGAATACTGTAGTTTGTTTTCTTTACCTTGTGTTTTGCTTGCATTCTGTTTTAACAGCATATTAAAACTTCAAAAGAGACCACAGCTCTCTCTGTTCTGAGTCAGGCAGAAATAAGAACTGATTAATTAAGGACTCATTCATAAGACAGAAGAGGTCACTTAAGGTTAATCACTTGTTAACAGAGGGGTGGAGCTAGGAACTAAAATTTCTATTTAAGGAGTAAACTAAAACATTTCAGAGCTTTACCAGAAAGGCTCATCCAGACTCTGCTACACTTTGCTGTGAAGGAAAGGTTAGGTTGCTTTTATTTTTGTATTACTGTATTGCCTTTCTATATTTTGAATACTGTAGTTTGTTTTCTTTACCTTGTGTTTTGCTTGCATTCTGTTTTAACAGCATATTAAAACTTCAAAAGAGACCACAGCTCTCTCTGTTCTGAGTCAGGCAGAAATAAGAACTGATTAATTAAGGACTCATTCATAAGACAGAAGAGGTCACTTAAGGTTAATCACTTGTTAACAGAGGGGGTGGAGCTAGGAACTAAAATTTCTATTTAAGGAGTAAACTAAAACATTTCAGAGCTTTACCAGAAAGGCTCATCCAGACTCTGCTACACTTTGCTGTGAAGGAAAGGTTAGTTTGCTTTTATTTTTTGTATTACTGTATTGCCTTTCTATATTTTGAATACTGTAGTTTGTTTTCTTTACCTTGTGTTTTGCTTGCATCCTGTTTTAACAGCATATTAAAACTTCAAAAGAGACCACAGCTCTCTCTGTTCTGAGTCAGGTAGAATTTTTCCCGCCCACCCACCCATTTAAGTTGTCTTGTTAAATACCACTGTCTTTCTAGTTGCCCGCCTCTTATGTTAATCTGACCATATATCTCATTTCTCTCTAGTTTCACTGGCTTATGTCAGTAATCACAAAATCATCATTTTTGAAATCCCACCCCTTCAATTATTTAAATTTATTGGCCATCCTACAGTATTTCGTAGCACCAAAATACAAAAGTGACCACCCCTTTCAATCCATCTTGCTGTTTTAAAAATAGTAACTCTCCACTAAACCTTAACTTTTTAAACAGGTAAAACTCAAGTTACCTACTTTCACATCTAACTTCTCTAGTTCACACTGCAGAGTGCATTCTTTTCAATCTTACCTTTAAGCATCCCTGTGACTAGCACTTTCTCTAATACCTGCTGGAAAGCACTAGGAAGCCTTAAACTCATACAAACACTGAACTCTCCTTGTTAACAAGGAGGAATTAACAGTAGGCACTAAACAGCCTATAATTGCAAAGTACCTTGCTAAGGAAACAGCTCCTATACTTTACAAAGAAAAAAAAAGCCCCAAACCAGGCATGTCCAAGGGTCAGCTTCCGGTGATTTCTCCTGTCCACCTGGTGAATCTGGGCATACTGGGGCAATGCAGCAATTGCCTCATGTACACAGACAACCCTCTCCTCCTACCACCCAACACTACAACCTGTGAGAGATGCACTTACATAGCCAAAATGGAAGCAAAGCTCTCTCCACCCAAGATTGTGCTAAACAGTCAAGAGGAGAAGGTTAACACCCACACTACACCTCAAGCAACACATAGCCCTTCTAAACCCGCACCACCAACACCCACATATAGCAACACTAAATCCACATATGCAGAGGCCCTTAACTGTAACCTGCCCAAGCAACAAAGACCTCTGAAGCTGAAATGCAAACAAACACCAATCACAACCAATGTGTCACATAGTTCACAACACCAGTGTGCCACCCAGCAACAGCCCCTAAGGCAAGACAATGTACCTAACACTTTAGTCATAGGTGACTCTATAGTCCGGCACACTGATCTCCCTCTCATCAGGTTGAATAAGGAGAAAATTACAGTCAGCTGCCTGTCGGGTGCCAGGATCCGCCACATAATGCATGCACTCAAGTCACTCCACAACAAGTACAAATATGACTCTGCCATTGTCCATGTTGGAGTGAATGACTTGAGACGTACCTCCCTGGACTACATGAAAAGAGACATGGAAGAGCTCTCGGATCATGTGGCCCAGGCAGGTATGACCCTAGCCCTGAGTAGCATCCTGCCTTCGCCCAGAATGATACCACAATATAAGGATAAAATGATTGACTTCAACAATTGGCTGAGCTTATGGTGTCATTCAAAGGGAATCCAGTATCTGTCTGCCTGGGATGACATGATTGACAGACCACGATGCTTTGCCAGAGATGGTCTGCACCTGTCGCCCCTGGGATTCAGGTTACTGGCTAAGGCTCTTGCCACCCCTATAGTGCCTTTTTTAGGCAAACTTCAAAGGACAAAACCACCACCGTAACAGGTACAAGCATGCAAAATCTGAAGGTAATGCTACTCAATGCTAGAAATCTAAACCTCAAAATGCACTCTCTCGAGGCACTCCTAAAATGGAGAACATCGATATCTGTGCAGTAACTGAGACCTGGTTCAAGACTCCAGAGAGCACCCCTGCAATACCAGGCTACAACTCTTACCACACTTTTCGCCACCAAACCAGGACCGAAACACTAAAGGTGGAGGAGTGTCAATATTCACCAAGGATATTCACACCACCAGGCTAGTTGGCCAACACAATGTGTCTGAAATTCTCCAAGTGCAACTAACACTAGGTAAGACTGCAATCCAAATTGTAGCTTGCTACAGATCCCCACCATACCCCAAGATTCTCACTACACCTTTCTAAACATACTGGAAAATATTAAGATAGAACCAAACACCCTAATACTGGGTGATTTTAACTATCCTGCCATTAACTGGGAAAACTACTCATGTCCCAACACCTTTGCGCAACGGTTCTTGGAATTCATAAATTCCAACGCCCTGGATCAACTAATCCATAGTCCCACCAGGGGCTCCAATATCCTAGACCTGGTCATTACCAACATGGGAAATCAATGCTCCATACCTATGGTCACCCCCTCGTTAGTCAGGTCTGACCATAAGCTAATCACCCTTAACATCCCACCCCCACCGCCCAGTAAAGAAACCACCATAAAAAAACTTCTCCAAAGCCAACTTCATGCTACTCAAGTCAGAAGTGACAAACTTCATGACACGCATGCAGATGGGAACTGAAAGTTCAACTGCTGAATCCTACACTAAGGCACTGTACGAGCACATCCACTCATGCATGAATCGTGCCATCCCAAATAGAACCAAAATGCTCTCATCCAAAAAAAGGAAGCCAATCTGGTGGTTCCCTGCCATAAACAAAATTTAAAACAAAAGGAAGAAACTTTTGCAGAAAAGAGGAAAATCCCAGGATGCAAAAAACTCCCTTACTAGCCTCAGTAAGAAACTGAGATGCCTCATAAAATCCTCCAAAGCTAGTTACGAAAATAAAATTGCCAAAGATTCCAAAGACAACCACAAAGGATTCTATAACTATGTCAAGAATCTAAATGGCAATGCTCAGATCTGCTCTGAGCTAAAACAGAATGGCATTAAATATACTGATCCGAAGGATATTGCCAATATCCTGGCAGATCGATTCAGTGCCAACTTCACCCCTCTCACCCCTAAATGGCCCATCTCAATACCAGAAGATTGCCAAATTCCAGTAATAACGGCCACACAGGTACAAAACGCACTCTCTAAAGCCAAGAATACAGCATCCATGGGACCAGATGACATCCCGGGCTGTGTACTACATGAACTACAATATGAACTGGCACCTCACCTAAGTGTCATGTTTAATCATAGCCTCACCTCAGGTTTCATGCCCACTGAGTGGGCCAGAGCTACAGTTATCCCAATCCACAAGGGGATCCACCTTGGATCCCGGAAACTACCGTCCCATCAGTCTGACAAGCCTTATCTGCAAGGCGATGGAGCGTATTATCATGGAACTTATAAACAAAGACATTGGCAACCTTCAAACACTGGACCCCACCCAGTTTGGGTTTGTGAAGGGCCGATCTTGTCTCCTGAACCTGATTGACTTCTTTGAATCAGTCTCCAGAGCCATGGACAAGGGTAAGGTGGTCCACTCAGCCTATCTAGACCTTGCCAAGGCCTTTGACACCATCCCCACTCTGGAATCATAGATAAACTTACTAAGTTGGGCATTAATCCCTATGTCACCCAATGGGTTGCTAAATGGCTTACTGATAGAACCCACACTGTAAAAGTAGCCGACTCCAAATCCAGCTCCAGACAAGTGACAAATGGAGTACCTCAGGGTTCAGTCCTGGGGCGCTCTTGTTTGGCATCTACTTCTCTGAAGTACAGGTCAACACTAAGGGACTCTGGCTAACAAAGTTTGCAGATGACTGCAAACTGGGAGCCATTATTGAATCCCCAAATGATGTGGATACTCTACAAAAGGGCCTTACAGAAACAGATGCTTGGTGCCAGAGCCATGGGCTCAAGCTCAATGCCAAGAAATGTATTGTTATCCCCTTTGGGAAAAAAACATGTATCCATGAATTACCATATAGGTGGCAGTACACTAAACACAGAAAGTGTGATAAGAGACTTAGGGACACAGGTGGATAGTGGTCTCACCTTCGATAACCACATCGCCACAACAGTCAGGAAATCCTTCTATGTGGCACACCTCATCACGAAGGGCTTTTCATCCAGAAAAAGGAGGTCATTGTCCCACTGTACTCATCCCTCATTAGACCCATTATAGAATACAACACCCCATTTGGTATGTACCTCTCAAGACATCTGCAACAACTGGAAAGGCCTCAGAAATACCTCACTAAAAGAATCACAGGCCTAAAGCAGATGCCCTACGCTGACCGCCTTAGCAAACTCCAGCTATACTCTGTCGCATATCGTCTACTCAGAGGCGATCTCTGCTTAACATACAAGGCCATGTCAAACCCAGAGCTGTTGGACATGCTACACTTAAAGAAATCCCAATCCCTCAGAGCTACACGCTCCAGAGATCTAAACCTTGTCATCACAATAAACAAAACATGCTGGAGGGATATGTTCCTGACCCAGAGACTCCCCAGACTCTGGAATAGATTGCCCATACATGTCAAGCAGAGTGCCTCTTTGGACCTCTTCAAGAGGAACCTTGACGATTGGATGGGAGAAAGGAAATTCACCCCAGGGATCACGTCAGTCGCCCTGCTAGACAGGGGTACAGGAAAGTAAATAATGTGGGAAGAAATAGCCAGGGAATTGTTATGGCTAGGCTTGTATAGGCCCTAAGGCTGATAGCCTAGTACCAACCTATGAAGAGTAGCAGTCATCCTATCTCCCAGCCAAAAAGTCTGGCCTTGTTCCAGTCTCTGTCCATAATCCTCTGGAGAAGTAGGAGAACACCAGCGAAAGGACGGCAACTCAAGAAGTTGCAAGCCTTTCTGTGCTAATTTCCAAAAGGCGTTTCTCCTACCCATCTACCCTCCAGGATACCAGAAAGCCCAGCTGAAGTGCAATATATCAGACAAGGATTTTTAATACAGCCCAGTCAGTACAGGGACAAGGAATGGAATAATTAAACCTTAACTGGCAAGGAAGCAGGATTCCTGACAGAGACAGGACTCTGACTTTGACCCAGAAAGGATTTTAGGTGGGACTGAAGCCCCCATCTCAATGACAACTCTAGTCTAACAACCCACTGCTGTCATACAATCATGTCTGCTTTTCTGACAAGGCATCCAATGCGGAAAACAGACAGTGACTAAGGTGAGGCTAAGCCAGGAAGGTAGCCAGACTGAAGATGAGATCTTCTCTAACCCCTAGTCAAAAAGGGTACTGATTGCAGGCATGTCTCCTCCATCCATCCCAAGGCCCTGGGACCTGCACAAGTGAGATTCACACCTGAAGGCTCTAAGCCCCAAAATGTCCCAAATGACAGATGATAACTTCTTGCCTACTCTGTCCCACTATAGGTCTTCCAGTCCATCAGCTCGTAGGAAAATGGATTTGTGTGCAGTGAATACAGAAGGACCAACAAGACCATAGATAAGTCAGCAAAGACAGCCTTGGGGTGTTTCTATGGGGTATTGCTCCATTCTGCTGAAGGCTAGTACAAGGCCTCAGCCCTCCTAGTGACTGCATCAGCAGAGAGAAGATGTGTTTAGGTTTAGTAATAATAATGCCCAATGGTGGCTCCAAGGGCGGGATGATAAGAGAGTCTGGGTATGATGCACAACACAGCAGCCTCAGTCTAAGACCAAACATGACACCAAGCACTCCATGACATCCCTAAAAGTGGTACCATTTGCTAAGAAGACACAGGAACTCCAGGACTGTGAAGTTTCATCTGTTTTACAAAGACTTCTCAATTAGCTCCATGAGAGATGAAGTGGAACTGAGTCTTGAGCACACTAGTTCTGAAAGCTGAATGAAAAGAATGTTTTGCTAGTAACAGCAAAGTGTGACGTGCAAAATGTCAGTGGCAAAACAGAACTGGTAGGAGAAAGGTAAGGATTTGCTTACAAAGTCAATGCATATCTGCACAGCAAACATTATCACGAGTCTGCATTAGCTGCTGAACACTGGAATGTCTGGGAAAAAAAAAAAATATATATATATATATATATATATATGTGTGTGTATGTGTGTGTGTGTGTGCGCGTGCGCGTGAATACTAGATGGCAGACAAGATGAACCCAACCACATGAATTTTCAAGGAGGGGTCGCAGTATAAGATTTTTGAAGGCATGCAATATTACACACACAAAAAAAAACTCAATGTAGACACAGCTTAACTATGGTTATTAGTATAGCAAACCCTTATCACTGGCAAAGCAGCACATTTCTGGAAGCTGCCTACCTGATAAAGTAATACAGCCATATTTCAAAGTTTCTTTTCTTTTTTTTTTTTTCCACATTTGCCCAACAACAGCTAAGCAAACATATGAGAGCTGACAATCCCCAAAATAAAAACATTTTAATGACAACAAGGGATGCAGATATTGCAGTCGCGTTGCGTGGAACCCGAGGTTTAGTGGGTATTAACACAACCTGAGGCAGCATTAAGTATCGGTGAAAGGATGCCACCCCCCAACAGGCAGTAGACTTGCATTCTGAATTGTAAGCAAGAGTACTTGCTATATAAGGAAGCTGCCTTTACCAGATTACTATACATCCACTATTCACTTGCAGCCTTTGAGCCACCTGTCATCAAATGCTGTTTGAAGGGATATAGCTGTAGTGCTTGGATGTCCACTAAACTTGGCAAGGAAAGTATATGAATTTAAACTATAAAAAATAAAAAAAATCACAACATAGCTGCGTGAATTAATTTGACCAGCAGTAAGTTAACACAAGCTGTGCAATGATATCAGGAGCTAGTTTTTTTAAGTACCACAAGCATAATAATAAAACAAACAATATTTAGTGATTAACAGTACAAGTTTTTCAAATAAGAAATGTTATCTTACCATCCTTCTAATAAGAAAATGGCAGTAAAGGCAGATTATTTCAGTCATGCTTGGTAAACAATGAGAAATGCATATTTGAATCTTGGAGAGTTGCTTCAATTAAAAGCTAGGCTCTGCAGAGACAAATTAAGTAGACATTCTACAGATTTTTTTAAAGGAGCAAGCAATTCCTTTCTGATGACACTTTCAATAACCTGTGATAAAAGAACTGTTTACTGTGTTTCTTAACAAAAACAGGGTTTCAAGACAATGACCAAACCACAATCAAACCAAATGCAAAGATTAAAAGTTTCCACTTACTCTCCTAGACTTCGATCAGGAAAGGCAAAAGCAACAAAGGAAAGAAAAAGTAAATATCATGAAAAATCCGTATTACATTTGTAATTTTCTGTTCACTTTCAGATGCAGTAATTACATTAAAAGTTCAGTCAGTAAATAGCAATTACATAATAAAACACACAACACATTCATTACAGGTACCAGTTCAAGTTATAGGCTGTTCAAAGATAAATTAGACACACTTAAATAGATGGTTTTGGCAGTCAGATACTTATCTAGACACTTGTGTGACAACACTGAAGCATATTGTGTGGGAGAATATTCACCCATCTAGAAGGATAAACAAAGCTAAAGAAAAACTAGCTAAATGAAACTAATCACTTGAATACATTTACATTCCTTGTCCTTGACTGTTTCCCAGGAAATGCAGCCAAATTTAGTTGGTAAAAAACACTACAACTCCTCATAACATGAGGTAACAAGAGTTATTTATTCTCTTTCACTAAGTAGTCTAGGATTACATGACAATGAAGCAAGCTTCTATCCATAATGATACTTAACAGGGTTTAAGTAAAGGGCTCCCTTTTTTTTATCTGTGCTCCCCTGCCATGTTTTCACCTTGCAATTAAGCTCCCCTACTATGTTTTCTCCTCACAGTTAACAGCAATGAGACAGTCTGCATTTCATTCATGGGAAGCGCAGGAGACAGCCCCAGGAGTGAGAATTTCATGCCAGAGTTTATCAGGTATTCAGGATATCAAACATGCAGCATTTTTTTTTTTTTTTTACTTACTAAGTGATTTACTACTGTTAACCAGCAGTCTTACAAAGCCAAAAAAATGAAATCACAAGGTATATAAAAGCACAATAAGAAAACGCAAAATATTGTTCAGGTAGAACTGCTATTATATACAGCACAACACTCGAGTTCTGCAGCAATTATGATATACAGATTGGCCAAGATATTATAAACACTATTCTACAAACCGTGTGCGTCTTTTTAGGTGCTAGTCATCTATTCCACGTTGTGGCAGCATTCACTAAACAACAAAACTGCCTAATCACTATGGTGAAACTATACCAAGAATAAAAAAGAATAGTTAAGATCACCTCAGGTCTCAGGTTAAAAATTGCAACTCCTTCCTATGCAACATGTCTAGTAGGATCTAACTGAATTTTAGTAGCACGGCTTGGCATATACAGCAAAAGTTAAAGCAAGAAAAAAAAATAAGGTGAAGGATCAGATGAAGAGGCAAGAAATATGGAAAATGCATACATACAGTTACAAGTTTAGAAAACTCTTGGAACAACCTCATGTTGACCAGGATCAAACACAGGAATAATTAAGGAGAGATGAATTTAAACCAAAAGACAAAAGGTTAATACTTGCAGCCCAAGACAGTGGACTACATACATGTTGGCTTACAAAGTCCACATTGGAGAAACCGACAAATGTAGGTTTGTAAAACAGAACTGGTGAAGTAACTGAATTGCTTCCTATCTCACGAGTCTTTCAGAGAAAATTGTTGCTGGTTGCAATACACTAATGGCAAAAGGACTGTATACTGAAAGGCATAATAATGAGGCAAGACTGTTGCACTGGGAATTGTGCAAAATTATATTACTGAGGTAGCTGAAAACCTTGGAAACATAAGCCACAAAGCATTAAAGAAATGATCAAGTTTATATCACATGGGATCACCCATTACCAACAGTTCAAAAAATAGATGTGAGAAAACCAGATATAGTAGTCATGAAAAGAAGACAAAAGTAGGACTGATCACTGAAATTGCTAAACCCAGTGACTAAAATGTCTTATGTACAGAGAGACACAAAGTCATAAAATGCCAGGATTTGCAGACAGAAATGAGGGCAATGTGGAAGAAGGATACCCAGACATTTCCAATAGTAGTGGGAGCAATGGGTCTTAAAAAAAATAATTTACAATTGTACTTAGATATGTTACCGATACATGTAACTTCGTATGAATTGTAAAAGGAGTCAATACTGGGCACATTGCAGGTGCTGTGAAGAGCACTTCTAGCTAACATTAAAGATTGAAACAATACTAATTTCATGAATTTTAATCATACTTTGACTTGGGAATGGGGTCCAGTCATGTCTCGGTATTAGGCACCCAAAAGACTTGCAGAAATTAAAAAAGTCGCAAAAGTTAAGTACTTTCAGTGAGCAACTTCTGGCTTATATTCACAGTTAAACCTGAATACCATTAAGAGGGATAAACAAACTTTTCAAGAACTATACAGCAAGAACAGTAAACCTCACTGCTACTAACTACAATGGTAAATATCAGAATTGTTTCACTAGGTCACACAAGTAGTAATGTTGTAATACTTAAGATAAATAAGCAAGAATGAATTCCCTCAGCAGCCCAGTGTGAGAGATTATCACAAATGATATCTTGTGAGGCATATAAAAACATGTAAGGTCCTCAGACTTCCTTGGTTATTTTCCTTGCAGTGAGTTGTTTGCGTGCTGGGGCAAACTCCATGCAAAGGCTCTTGGCTCAGTGGGACATGTCTTGATCTATAGGTACATGAGCATACACAGGGGATTTCCCAGAGGCAGTTACATGGGGATTAAGAATCTTCCTGTTAAGGAGCTAATTCCTGTAGCCCAAAGGTCCAAGATTTGATTCCGTCCACCTCCGTTTGCCTACTGTGTGACTCTGATCAAGCCATTCCACTAGACAGCAATCCCAGGTTGCCCTGAAAAGGGAAACTTGTGTCCAGTGGACTTAAGTGGTTACAAATGGACAAAACTTAAAACACTTAGATCCCTAAAACATGACAAGCATGGGCTAGGAATGTGGTTCACCTGGCCACTTGCCCTTGAGTTAAGTAGGGACATTTGCTGCTGTTATCACTTTACCTGACTCTCTGACTGCCTTATCCTTGAACTGCTTTCCTATATACTTTTTAGGGGGATATCTGAGGTTAGAGGCAAAGTGGAAGATGTCAAGGCAGTACAGGTCAAGGAAGTGAATCTCTTTCTAAAGAGTCTTTCAGAGAACTGGTTTTAATAACTGGTTTTAATTTATAGAAATGGAGCAGAATGGGGTTTCCAGGAAGGGATTGAGTATTAATTTTACTTTAAAAACTGAAGCAGATTTATTTATTTTTTTATCAGAGGTTGATCATTTAACTAAATGCTGCAGTGTTTACATTTCTAACACTGACAATATGCATGGTTTCTAATGAACTATAAGATGCCACTGACAGCTACTGGGTCAGTCACAGATAGCTAAAGTAAGCAACAAACGTATTGCTTGGCGGCATATCGGTCGAAGTGCATCCTCCTATTTTAACCTTGCAGTGCCTTATAACAACTGTTATTAGTTTGTCACAAAAGTTTGTCAAATTACTTGACTACTTCTGTAGGCTAATGGTCCTCCCTTGACTGTACTAGTCATGTAGGTCAGCTCACAAGTGGAACAGTGGGCTGTATTGAAAGCCTGACTACTCTAGCCAGAAATAACACTGAGTAACTTTACCCAGGATTGCAGATTGCTAGTTATGGATTCAGTTTATCCATATACCTTAGGATATGGAATTGTACATCTGTAGTGCCTTATTACCAACTTCTTTTATACACTGCTCTTTGGTCTGACTAGAATTAGTTGCACATTGTAACAGTTTTTTTTTTTGTGACACACATGGAAGTTTTGCCATCACTTAAAAGCACAAATCGTAATGTATTCTGGAAAAATATCTATTGTTTTGCACAGTCACAGAAGTTAGTGTCATCTGTCATGCCTGCAGAAATGTTAATACATTCTCTTTGGAGTGGAAGGGTGCTGTCTGCTCAACAATGTTGGTCTTTCGACAGTAAGTAAGTAGTAATGAGCAGGTAATTAAAGCATAAAAGACACATTCTGAGCGGCCTGGCTTTCTATATTATCTTGAACAAGGGAGACTGTTTGCAGTGATGAATAAAACAATGGCACACATTCCTAATGTCTGGGTAAGGCAGATGTAAATATTTTTGCAAATATCCCCAAATGCTGTAACCAGACTGATTTAAGTGAAATGAAATTGATAGCCGGGATTGGGGGTTGGTATAATGGTTGAAACACAAGATAAAGGATATGATTCTCACCTTTGAAGAGGAAACTGGCAAGGCTTAAAAGGTATGGGGACCAGTGTTTTTTTGTGAAAAATGTCATTAGTCAAGCAAAACATAACTAGTTTTTCTCCCAGTTAATGACAAAATGCAGGATAAGGACAATTAAGTGTAAAATGTCATATCCTGCTTCCTTGAAACTTTTGCTGATGTCTGGTGTTAATGACCTTTGCTGAATTGGAAGGATCATTAATGTCCTGACAAGTTATGATCTGAGCTAGTAGGAACAGGGTGGTGATCCAATTTCTGATGAAGGGGAAAGAAGCAAAGAGGCACAGTAAGGCATAGTGGATTCACATGGTCTGAAGGGGAATGCCTGTCTGATCTCTGGAAATACCCAGGAGTTTAAACAATGGTTAGTGGAGGAATAGAGAGAATAGACAAACTAATGATATTATTGATGAATTTGCCCCATACATGTAAATAAAGCTGGAACTCTGGCAGCTTACTGGACTGAAATATAAAGAAGTGGCATTTTAATTGTATGTGCTTAAAAGGGTTACTCATTCCAATGATAATTTCTAGTTGGGGGTTGCCTCTGGTGAGCTCACAAAAAGTGAAAATTAGACCTTGTGGACACATCTCTCCAGCAGAACTTCATAACAGTTGATGTCACCAGTCCTTGACTGAGTAAAGAGCTATTGAGTTTAATTTACTCAGCAGCCTTGATTTACAGGGCTGGCAAAGACTGTGGCAGTATTAATATGCACTACAGTGAACAGGCTCTGCTTCTGATTGGAATAACACCTACGGAGAATGCAGCTGATAATGGTAAGTTATTTTGCATCTGCCAAACATGAATTAATAAGCACACTACTCTTTGATGTGGGGAGGGCAATGGATTAACTGTGGATACAATGTGTTGCAGGAGTTCAGAAATTAGGCCTACTGTTACCAAGGTATATTGGGATTTTTGTGACTATGTCAAACTTTTGTAATTTAATGATAACTGGAGTGCAGATTATGAAGACTGGGAACCTCTTAAGAATGGGGCAGAGACTGCCAGAGTCCTCCTGACACATTGTTGAATTTCAGAGTTGTCATTGGTAAATCAGACTAAAAACAGCAACATTATAAGCGAAATATATGTATTAAAAGAGACTTCATAATATGATACCTATGAATCTTGCTGTCAATAGTCTGCATTCAAATGATTTCATGTCTCTACTATGGCAGTTTGAAAACAGGATCGCCAATGGTCTGTAGGTTGCAATTTCAAAGGCAGCAACAAACTGTTCTCATATAATGTAAAAAACACACCCAACAATGTCCAGGTGCCTTTGCAATAAACCTTTAGAAATCCAAGAAAAAGTGCAGAAAGGTAGCAAAGACAAGGCTCCAGTTTCTTCAGAAACACAAACTGCTTTATTCACACAACACAAGCGCTTTCATTAGATGCTTCTTCAGGTGTGTGCATATCATCACAGAACCGTTTTATACCATAATTATACATCACATGACAGAACCATTTAATATTTAAAAGAGCATGTACTTGTTAAAACATACAAAATTATATAAAAAACATAAATATATATATAATAAACCTTCTAATCACTACCTACGTAGTGGTCTATTTTTTAAAATAGGTCTCATAGGTACATGGTCATTCAAACCATGCCCTATGTCAGCCCTCAGTCTCACAATCCAGTTTGCCTCTAACTCCTTGGTCCTAGCCCTAATGTCACCTCCCCTCCTGTTCTCAAAGCATCTGCCCGAAACCATAAACTTAAACCTATGTCTATCATTTGTTTCAAAGACGTGCTTCGCAAGGGCATTAAATGTGCTTTTCTTCTTTATATGATAGATATGCTCTCTTATTCTATCTTTAAGTAATGTATAATTATGGTATAAAACAGGTGGTTCTTTGATGATATGCATACACCTGAAGAAGCATCTAGTGAAAGCGCTTGTGTTGTGTGAATAAAGCAGTTTGTGTTTCTGAAGAAACTGGAGCCTTGCCTTTGCTACCTTTCTGCACTTTTTCTTGGATTTCTAGTGGTTTATTGCAAAGGCACCTGGATATGGTTGGGTTTGTTCTTTACATTTGTTTTATTCTTTCCCAACAAATCCAGGATTATGGCTGCAGGAAAAGAGAATGTTGAACTAAGTTATAACCCTACACTGGATACAAAGTGGAATGAATTTAACGTTAATTTGTTCATTGATAAGTGGCGCGAAAATGTAAATCCGTTATTCAATAATACATGTATTATGGAAGGAAATAATATCCCCAACATTGACTTTATTGTACTGAAAAGTGACCTTTTCTTTTTAGAGAAAGATTTGTTCAAAGTGAAACTTTTGCAGTACGAAAAGTTTCACTTAGAAGTTTGTGTTACTGAGCGAATAATACCTCGTGGGTTGAGTGTGCTAAAAATGCCTGCCCAAACAGAATGTGACCCTTTGCTTCTAAGTGAATAGCAAGAATTAAACCTTAGTACCAGTTTGGGTTATTTGAAGTTATTGATTGCTGCAGCAGAAAGGGGAGAGCTAACTACATTGGATTCCATTAAAAAGACGCATGTTGATCTGTGTAAAAAGTATGGCGCTGAAGCCGTTATGAAACCAGTAAATTACTCCATGGACAATGTTGTGGTCTATTCGAGAAAATTGTTACAAACTAAATTAAAGAAACTACAAATGGATCGTAAAGACTTTGCAGTAGGTAACGTGTTCACGTGGCCATGAGAGTTAAATACAGACATGCAACATATTTCCGTAGTGAGAACAGCAGAGATGGAGGTTCCACCAAATCAGGAAACAAGAATAGAGGTATCACCCAATCCAGTTGCCGGTAATGCACAGAAAGAAGAGGAGGGGTGGATCCATAATATCGAGGAAGGAAGTGACAATGTGCTAAGTATGACGGCTACTGAAGCGAGACGGAAAACTTTCTCTACGGTAGAAGAAATCCATCGTGAAGAAAATGGTGATATTTCCAGACTAACAAGACAGGGTATGGAAAATTCGCATTTTTTGCAGTCCTCAGGACACCTGAACTGGACTTTTCCGCTTCCAACCAGGAAAAGGTCTACGAGCAGAGGGGGCAGGGGACAATACAGAAGTCAGCAGAGAGGGAGAAGTATAACGAGAAACAAAAGGAAGCATATAGAAGAAACGGTGAGTCCGTAACACAATAAAGAAAGCATTCATGAACACAAAAATTTAACAGTTAACTCGTCAATGTATGATTTATCACAGCATGAACTTAATGTGTTGGAGAAAGGTTTATCTTTTATTCCTGCAGCAGATATGGACATTACAGACATTGTTTTTGATAGTAAAATGTTTACTCGTAATTGAATGCTTAAAATAATGTTTGATAGGAATGATGATAAAGAAGCCTTTAATTTCAGGAAACCTAGCCTGTTTGTACCAAAACAAAATTCTTTGATTAATGCTTTTGAAAAACTTTGTTTAGAAGAAGTATATAAGTTGTACTATGAACAGAAAAATAGGAACAATAGGGGTAAATGGTACAATTTAACCAAAGATGAATTTGAAGCTTTGATGCATCTACAAACCAACCCCACTATTATGATACAATCAGCTGATAAAGCTGGACAAATAGTTGTTATGAGTAGGAATGACTATGATTAGAAAATGCATGACCTATTAAATTATATTAAATTTTATCAATTGATTCCCCCTTTACAAGTGAAACAGATGGTAAAGAGAGTCCATAATGAATTAAAAGAACTAGAAAGGCTGGGGATTATTGCTGATGATCTTTTAAAATATTTTATAGTAGAAAATCCCACCACACCTAATATTCAGGGTCTCCCAAAGTTACACAAATGTAAGATGAACCCCCCTATGAGACCAATCGTAGCTGGAAGGGACTGGTGCACAGAATCCATTTCCATATTTCTAGACAAAAATCTTAGAAATTTATTGAGTGAGTCAGAGTACATTTTGAGAGACACTGAGCACTTTATTAGATATCTGTATGATTTTTCTAAGAAGGGACAAATGGACAAACAGTTTACATTGGCTACGCTTGATGTAGTTTCTCTGTTTACGGCAATTCCAAATGAATCTGGAATTAATAGTGTCACAAAACTGTTGGAGAAGAATGGAAATTATACTAAGGAAAGAGTAGAATTACTACAGACCTTATTAAAAATAGTATTGGAGAATAACATCTTCACATTTAGGAACAGAATCTATTGGCAATATAATGGCGTTGCGATGGGCATATTGTGCGCCAATAGCTATGCGAATGCGGTGATGTCAACATGGGAAGTGGGGAATATAGGTGGTGGTCCCTTTAAGCAGAACATACTATTTTTTCGAAGGTTTGTGGATGACCTTGTCCTGTTGTGGAAAGGGTCAGTAGAACAACTGTTGGATTTTGTTGAATATATCAATAACTACACTGTTCCTTAAATTCACTCTAACCTGGTTGTACACTGAAGTGAATTTTTTAGATGAGAGTATTATGAGGGGAAAGGAAGAGGATTTAAGTACAAAGATGTACAGGAAAGAATGTCATGCTAATAAATTACTGAGGAAAGACAGTATGCATCCAAGATATGTACTTAGGAATGTTGCACGTAATCAGTTGTATACAGCGTCAAGGTTAAATGTTAAACAAAATGACTTTGAACAACAAGTAGAGCTGGTAAGTACAGAGTTGATGGAAAGGGGATATGATGAGAATGTGATACAAAGGAATATATCCGAGATAGAAAAACTAAGAAATACGAGAGCAAAGCCTTATTTTTCAGAACCCTATGAATCCCCTGAGGCTAGCAAAAGGACTAGCAATAGTAAAGTGAGAATGTGCCTTAGTTATTCGAGGGATGTAAGAAAATATACTAATATTATTAGCAAACAAGAACGCCACCAACACAAGGTAGCTGAGAACACACCAGGAATCTGGAAACTTTGCTGGAAACAATGTTCATTTATTTATTGCACAAATAAACAGGTTGAGCGCTTTCTTCAGAATACTTCTGACTTCATCAGAACACTTACTGCTGTAAGCCAATGACTTAAATACTACCCCACAAAACCGCCTTTTTAATTAATTAATCAATTAAATCATTAACATTCAAAAAAATGTAAAACATAGCCTTGTGCACTAATAAATCCTATAAAACACTTCTCATAAAATCAATAAAACTATGCATGTTGCACAAACATACAGTTTCCTAGGCCAAGCATATAGTTGTTAGAATGACTACAATGTATGTCATACAGTAGTGAACAGGTGATCTAACCACTTTATATGTGTTGTTATATTTAGTTTTTTAAACACTACATTTTATACATATACAGGGCATGTACGTGTATATGTTTGTGCAACATGCATAGTTTTATTGATTTTATGTGCAATAAATAAATGAACATTGTTTCCAGCAAAGTTTCCAGATTCCTGGTGTGTTCTCAGCTACCTTGTGTTGGTGGCATTCTTGTTTTATAATTGTTGGACACTGGGATTTTTTCTATTTTTATAATATTATTAGCAAACATTGGAACCTTTTGACCACAGATAGGCAGGTGAGCAAGTTCTTAGATTTACAACCGCAGTTTACATTTCAGAATAAAAAGTCATTAAAAGGACGGCTTTGTACACCCAGAGATCAGGGAAAAATTAGTAGTAGAGTAGATAAACAAAAAAGTAAGAAATGTCAACTTTGTGAGTACATAACTGTAGACACTGAGTTTAGACATCCTGATTCTAATGAGGTTTTTCACATAAGGGTTAGTGCAACTTGTAGTACCTCTCATGTGGTTTATTTGGCCATCTGCCAGTTATGTAATAAATTTTACTTTGGTAAAACTGACAGGTTACTTAAAGATAGAATAAGAGAACATATCTATCATATAAAGAAGAAAAGCACATTTAATGTCCTTGCAAAGCACATCTTTGAAACAAATGATAGACATAGGTTTAAGTTTATGGTTTTGGGTAGATGCTATGAGAACGGGAGGGGAGGTGACATTAGGGCTAGGACCGAGGAGTTAGAGGCAAACTGGATTGTGAGATTGAGGCCCGACATAGGGCACGGTTTGAATGACCATGTACCTATGAGACCTATTTTAAAAAAATAGACCACTACGTAGGTAGTGATTAGAAGGTTTTTTATATATATATTTTAGGTTTTTATATAATTTTGTATGTTTTAACAAGTACATGCTCTTTTAAATATTAAATGGTTCTGTCATGTGATGTATAATTATGGCATAAAACTCTTGGTTCTGTGATGATATGCATACACCTGAAGAAGCATCTAGTGAAAGCGCTTGTGTTGTGTGAATAAAGCAGTTTGTGTTTCTGAAGAAACTGGAGCCTTGTCTTTGCTACCTTTCTGAACTTGATCTCATATACTGTTGAACTGAAACAAAAATCATTGGTGTGTCAATCTTATAATAAAAAAAAAAAGAAATGGACTTATTAGTGCCCTCCTGATTTGTTGACCAGTTCCTTGCCCTGATTTAGGTATACTGGACCAGAAACAAATGTATGGATCAATAGTGAGTGGAAGGACTTTATAATATTGTATTTCTGGATTGTAATGTTAATGATCTGTACTCTGTAGACTTCAGCTTTAAAAAGAATATTGGTTGATGATCTCAGGGGTACTAAAGGTCTGTTATGGGTGTGTAATTATTAATTGCTTTGTGTTGTACTGGAAGCCCAGACAAGGTACTGGTGTTGATCATTACCTACCATACAATAACATTTCACCAGTAGTTCTGTCTCAGATATTTCAAACATTGCAGGGGGATAATCACCAATGAATTTTGTTAGTGGTCTGACAAAATGTAACTGCAGGTACAACATGTTATGAATGTATGTTAAAGGTAGAGCTAGATTGCCTGTTTGAATACAGATGGCTTGCCTTTGGAAAGGGGTGGAAAATGTTTTTTGAGGAGCAGCTATATTAACAATATGATGCTCATTTGGAAAGTCTCCACTCAGGATAAAAAAAAACAAGGGGATCAGTCTTATGCAGTGATGCCTTTTGGTTCTTAACAGAAGATATGAAATACTTGACTTTGGTTTGGGAAGAAAGGAGCAGCTCTGAGTAAAATGGTGGCATGAAATGGTAGACTCTGTGTTTGCTATCAGTTGGCTAAATTGAAAAGATGAGGGTGCTTATTATTAGGCACAGTTCTTACACCTTGGAACTGGTTTTATAAATTTTATTTTGTATTATTATGCTTGAAACAACTTTTTAAGAGCAATGCTAAATTTGAGCAAGTGCTATTGCTTATAGTGTTTTTAGTGTATTATTATTCGGTCTGTTGATAAGTTAGAGAAACCCAAAGTAAAATGTTTCCTGCATGTACGGCAGCTGCAGGGCTCCAAAACATCAAGTGCATAACAGAAAAAATTAAGCCAGCAGACAATAGCAAAACTGTGGATTTATTAGACTCCTATAAAAACATAGGTAGTCATGATAAAATAGCTGGGGGAGCTGGTTGTTCACATCCAACAGTTACTCCGTTAGTGATAAGGGTTGGCTGTATGTAGATTGTGATGCTATAGCTTGTCTCCATTCCAGTCATGGCAGAGATGAAGGATATGAGGCCCTTTATAAAGTAGTTTATTACATTTCAGCAAGGAACTATAATTGTACATGGGAGACTGAAACTTTATGCTATGGGCAAACGATACTGAACGTGGACCTAGGAGACACTGTTGGCAGTTGAAAAAAATTTAGCAGCCTTCTGTTGGTTGTTTGAGTTGTCTGATATGTATAGCTTGGCAAAAGTGGGTAATAAAGTGAGCAGTTTTACAAATAAATTTACAAGGTACGCCACTGTGTTGTAAATTAACAGACTATATACCACAGAAGAACATTTGCATAATGCGAGGCAGTATTTCTTGGGCCCATTAATATGGTCAGATCATGCACCTGTGATTGTTCAATTAGCTATGCACAGAAGGATAAGATTAGAGAGACACTGCAAATTCCCCACCTGTATGGTAGAGAGGGATCAGTTTAAAAAATGTTGAGAGGTTCTACAAGGACAACTCGATAAAATAGATTTTGGCATAAATACAAAACTGGCATGCAATAAGAGGGGATATAAGGTATGGTGTGGGAAAACTCAGCTAGTTTAAAAAGTGTACAGAGAAAAATTCCTTAAGGCAGTTGAGGATACAGGGAGGCATCAGACTAGATTAGTTCATTTGTCTGGAGACAGTAATACTAATTACCAGAAATGTAAACAGGCTTGGAGTAGTATTTTAAAAGAAGGTTGCAGTTTAAGAAAGTGGCACTTGGGGATTTTTGACCATCAGCTGCCAAAAGCTCCGCATTTGTTCAATCAATCCATCAAACGCTCCTTAATCTCCTGTGAGATCAATCTACCCAATGTCCAGAGCTGATGGGGAGACTAAGGACATTGTGCACTCTCATACTGTAGCTGGGGAGTGTGCCTTAATCCCCACCACCCCAAGGTAGTCTTATCAGCTCTGTAATTACTGCCCTCGAGAGATGAATGTTCTGTTGCACTTAAGTGCAGCCTCCCTACCAGGGAGTACACCACCTGCAGCAGTGAGGTTGCTAGGCGCTTAACAATGCAACTGCAATGAGCCGAGGCTGCCTCACTCCCAGCATAATGGATGAGTTGATATCAATCTCTCATTCCTACTCTCCCCCGCTGAGCCCCTCCAGCGCCCATGCCACTAGTCACAGATGGGTCATTTGGGGTACAGTAAGTGCTTTATTTCTCAGTGCCATGGGGCCTGTGGTTAAGGACTTTTATTTTGTGTTTACACCCACAGTGCTGAAGTCCACAGACCGTAACCTGTTCCAGCAGAATGCAGAAAGGGGGATTTTTGGAAAAGTGGACAACAGGATAGGGTTTTTAAAGACAGACCCAAAGACAATTATGGCTGTCATTAGGTGATACTATTAAAAGCTGTATGAGTGGGCAAGAATGGAGAAATGACTGGGTAGCTAGTATAAGGAGCTTCTTGGATGCACTGCAGTTGCCAAGGGTTACTGAAGTGCAAGCCCGTGATCTGATGGCTACAGTAAGCTCACAAGAACTTAATTCTTTTGTATCTGGCACAGAATGAATCACAGGATCATACAGTACCCCAGTGGAAGTTTGGAAACTGGGGGAATGACAAACTGATCCTTTAGGGAGTTCAACTGATGAATAAAGTCAGGAAGGATGGAGGGATTCTCCTAAGTTGTGGAGAGAAGCAGAGCCATCAATCATTTTAAAAGAAATGAAGAAACCAACAATGTCACTTTTCTACAGGCAAATTTCAGTCCTCAGTCATGATTACAAAGTAGCAATGGCACTGCTAGCTACAAATCATGTGAATTAACTGGCTTAATTCACTGGGATCAATATGGCTTTGAAGGAGAGTGACAGACAAATAATAATGTAATAAGAACCTCAGATACATGATAATATAATAAGGAACCTCTTGATAATAGAAGACTCATAATTAACAGCTTCTTTTGAGCTTGGAGCTAGACTCTGAGAAAGCATTTGATACAGTAGTACGGGAGTACCTGTTAAAGTACTGCTTAAATTAGCCTTCTTGGAGACATTTATAGGGCTCCAAAGAAAAATATACACTGTTTCACTGGCACACACACAGAAGTCTCATCTTAACTGTCAGATCTGGTTTTACCACACTGTGGGTATCAAACAGTATAGACCACTCCTCCTTTCTCCTTATATTATATGTGAAGTCACTGTCACTGTTAAACTACACTACAGATATATTTTTATTTGGTGGAGCAACATTTAAATAATTTGTCTGCTGATTTTATTTGGGGGGAGCAACATTTAAATATATCTGTCTGCTGATGATGCTTTACTCACTCTGACTGACCTGAAATATAACATGGTTCAAATTCAGTGAAACTTCTGGATATAAAGTTATACATTAAAGTCTGAGGCAATGGTGGTCAATTATGTTGCATCTAGGAATTCAGTGGGGATGTATAGTTTTTGGAGGACTCATTTGAGAGTATGGCTCTCACATTCATTTCAAAGATCATGGGAAAATAACAGTTAAAAAAAAAGTTATTCATTTGCCTTATTTCTAAAATATACTTATAAACTGAACAATCTACACATGGAAAAGTGCCTACTTATAACACTCCTAAGTCCACCTTGTGGTTTCTCAAAATGGCTATTAAATAATCTGATAGACATTGCCTTGTACTTATGAGTGTTGGGGTTTAGGTGACAACATGGAGTTCAACCATTGATTTAGTATCAAATATGCCAACAACTGTAAATTAATACAACTAACGGGTGCCATTAACAGATGGCATTCCATTACAAAAGGCATACCAATAACTTTCCATCCTTTTGTTACTATAACATTTATTAATTTATATAAATGAACAAATATTGGGTAAAAATTCTTTACATTCTATTTCACAACTATGCTAATAAGCCAGGGTAAAAGTATTAACACTACATTTACTATTTCTAAACATTTTAGAATCTGTGATGTTTTTTTGTTTGTAAAATTCAATACATATTCTGCAGACGTGACATGCTCTTTGAAGTTCACCATATAAGGTAAAAGCCTCCTTCTAATGATCAAGATGGCACACTGATGTCATGCAAATAACTAACTGGAGATGCTCCACATTATAATTCTGAGATTCAGAATTATGAGTCTCGCAATTATGAAATAAAATGCAGGAGACCAGTGACAGCTTAGAATTGCTGCTCTCACAGATTCACAGGTAAGAACTAGGCTAGCTGTCCTTGCGGGCTATTTTAAGCCTAGCCAATTTCCCTTTTCGCACTGGAAATAACCTATCCCATTCGGTTATAGACTGGCCTTACACATCCCATGGTTGACAATTATATATTATCCCTGATTTGAATAACTGGAATTATACCACAGAAAATTTGAGGGGACCCATGCATGGGATAAAGTGCTTAAGAGCTGCCTCTGTTCATTAGTGGTATGGGGGCAATCATGGGGGTACATTTTCTGTTTCCTATCCACTGATCTAGGTTGTGCTTGAATATGGACAGAGATGAACCTTGTTTTATGTAGATGGGGAGTCTGTTTCAGAGCAGCGGTATCCTGTGTCAGTACCTCCAAACTGTTTTGTTGATGATACAGAAGAGGTTTAGATCCCTAGATCGAGTACTTCCGATGCTATTTGGCTTGATGATGTAAAGTAAGTCCATCAGTATTGGGTCAGAGGATGCTTTGAATGCCAGAAAATAGGTCAACTCTCAGTCTGTAGGATACAGAGTATAGTGACAGGGCATGAGTCGGTCCATGTAGAACATGTTATTTAGGCCTTGTATCTTTTTAGTAGGGTATCTCTGTGGGAGTTCCAGTTGTTGCAAGTGTCTGAACAGGTACATGCCAAAGGGGGCATTATATTCAATGACTGGCCTAATGAGGGTTGAGTGAAAGGGGACAATGACATCCATAGATCTAGACACAATCCTTTTCTTTATAAGCCTGTGCAATACAGAAGGACTTTCTTACAATAATGGATTTATGTTGGTCAAAGGATAGATCACAGTCCACATAAGTTCCCAAAACCCAAAGAACTGAGTCAACTCACAGAGGCATATTTTCAATGTGATAAGTCCTTGGGGTAATGACTTCCCAAAGGTTACAATAATGAGTTTTTTAGCACTGAGTTTCAGTCCATGATTTTGGCACCAGTTATTTATTTGGGACAAACATTCCTGCAGGATGGCTAAGTCATTTGGGGATTCAATGATTTCTCCTAGCTTGCAGTCATCTTCAAACTTAGTCAGCCACAGCCCTTTGGCATTTGCTATTACTTCAAAAAAGTAGATGCCAAATAGAAGAGGTCCCAGCAAAAAACCCAGAGGGACTCCACTGGTGACTGGTCTTCTTTGTGGAAGTAACGTCCCATATTTTTATCTGCATCCTATCTGTGAGCCAGTTGGCAATCCAGCAGGTGATAAAGGGGGTTACTCACAGATTATTAAGCTTTTCTACTCCATTAAGCATTCATGCTACTGATATATACTAACTTCAAGACTACCATACCTTGAAAAAAGGGAACACACTAAGACACAACAATCTCAAATTCAGCATAAGTGCATCACATTTTCACTCAGTCTCGGTATTCTGAGATTCACACTAACGAGTCTCAAAACTGCAAGTAGTTACCAAATGGAGTACATGGTTTCCTGGATAACTTATTAGTGCCTTGCTACCTGCCCATTCACTGAAAACAAAGTAAGATTTAAGTAACGGACCTGTTTAATGTATAATTTCTGAAGTAAAGTAGATTAAATCGATTACTCGTTACTCTGTAGCTTAAAAATGGTATACACATTATTTTTCACTGTTATAAATAAAAAGTAGCAAGTGTGTCAGTAAAAAAAGAAAATAATGACAAAATGGTGTTTTTCAGATACTGCTGGCCATGTACATGCTCATCTTCCAACAAGCCTATCAGAAGTTGGAGCAGGTCAGAGCAAATGATACCCTAATTTGGTGACAAGAGACCCATTAAACATAATTAATAGAGAGAAAGAATTCAGATGGCTATGCAATATAACTAGATAATGAATTTTCATCTAATAATGAATTCATGACTTCAAGGCCATGTTTATGATGTATCCTGCTATATAAGCTTACCACATCAAAGCTGGCCTAAAACATGTTACTGCCTTACTTTACATCTTCAGACACATGCAAAATATGCTCCTTATTTCTAATAAAAAGGGGACCCTCCACTATCACCTGGCCCACTCTTTCTAAGTCACATGAATAGCCAGCTATAACTTGTCTCCCTCTATTTTACTACAGATTTTTTTACGTACTTTGAGTAATGTATAAAATGTAGGAATTTGTGAACATTCTACAGTTGCTTCTTTAACCACTTTGTTGAAAAAATAAGTAAATAAATTAATACTTTTTTCTAAGTACATAATTAATTTACTCAAGCTCTTAGGTAATCGATAGTGGAAGTAACGTTAGAAGTGTCAATGTCTTGTGTATGCATATAAGGCATTTCCATTTACTGGACTATTTTTAATACTGCAATTCATAAACAAACATTCAACACAATACAGATTTCAAATATTAAGTACCGCAATGACCACTCAAATGAAAACAGTTATATCCTGAGGAAGGTCTGGTGACCTATGCCAGCTTGTGTGTTTTCATTTGAGTGGTTGTTCCAATAAAGAAAAAAATGAGATTCGTGATGTGTTGGACACTTTGCATTTGGATTTCTGTGCTTTTTTCATTCTTGCACTTTCATTTGGGTATAAAGCATTATTTGGTTATGGAATGTCATTGTTTAATGATTTCTTAGCTTACAGTTGACACCACTCTGCCATTGTAGAGGCAAAACTGCTGCAACATGCCCTTAATACTGTAGTCCAACAAATATGAAAAGTTGCTACTAGCTTTATTTTGGAAAAGGGGAATACAAGTCTTTTTTAGTCTGTAATACATATTTATTTATGAAACACTCATCACTATCAACTGACAAAGAATCATAAGGAAATAATTCATTCAAGCGATCCATGAATTCATATTCATAATATATTAGAACAATGACTGCCAAGAATATTAGCATTACTCTCATTACTGAAAAAATAACTTTGGTACAATCTTGTAATAAATTTGAAAAATCATTTTGTACATTACACAAATGAAAAATATTAACAGGAATGAATTTGAGAATTCTTTGCTGGCTTGAAGACCTCTGCCAAGCCATTTAATTGCATGTACAATATATTATGCTTATTTATTGTAACACATTGAGTTGGGCAAATATATGAAGGATTGACAGAATGAGCACAATACTTAGATGTGTCCCGCCCACTGCCTTTGAAATGCTAGGCATCAACCTTAATGGATCCATTAAGATATGATTTGAAAGTGCAGAACCCCACCTAAATCACTTTGCACCACAGTATGACACTGGGTGCACACTCCTATGGGAAATTCTGCCTGCTCTGGACAGTAAAGTGCTGGAGATTGTTACTGCAGCCTGAATGGGTGTTTCAGTGATAGGTTCAACTGTCAGGCCTACTGGCCCTAACCTGAATGATGCAACACCATGATGATACCTTCTAGTCCCCCCCAAAAATATATATAAATATACACATACACGCACACATATGAGTGTGTGTGCACACGCATGCATGTATGTGTATGTGTTTCTATACATATATGATACACATGCATTATATCAGTCTTGTATATATGATATACATGCATGCATACATATATATTAAATACACAAATGCACACACATAAATGAGTGTACCTCACAAAATATCAATATGAGATTGACTTATTAAATATGAATAAATATTAGCTAATTACATTTAGTTGACTAATAAATGTTGTAGGAAAACTGCTTGCTCCCCAACAGGACCCATGGTACAGCCAATTTTTGTGAATCATTATTTTGTACTTTGGCAAAATGGGCTCAAGGTTTCACATTTTGGATTTGTACAGTTTGAGATTTCCTGATAATAATTATTTACCAAGACTATTTTATGGAAGTTACTGACTGACTTCTATTTATTTCATAATATCTGAAGGTGTTGTGTCATGTATCTGTCTTTTATTATAGTTTTATTTTTATTAATCTGTCTTCTGCTATTTTATTATTATTTTTAATTAGGTTCTTCTGTCTGGTATATGCTCACCCAGCTGTGTATTTCAAACATCAATTTTCAACTGTATAAGATGCTTCCTTACATACAGCATGCAGATGTCACCTCTGAATAACCAGTAAGATGCAGAAAACAATGACACTTCCCAAAACTTTTTTGACTAGCTGAAGCATACCAACCTTAAGTTTTTTTTTTTAAGTAAGGAATCATTGCATCTTTTGAAGTTCTTCCAGCTGGTTTAATGGGTCAGATCACTGAGCAATGAATTGGTACTATGATCTTCCTCAAGTAAACAATGATAATTTCCTCTAGGACCTTTGGGGACACTCATGACTCCCTTTGCCAACACATAATACAAGCTGTGCAAGTCAGAGTATCCAAATCTAACATAATAAGCTGCAGAACTTGTAACATTGTTAGCTGAGATTTGCTGTAATACACTAATACACAAGATCTTGAACAGCTTGAGGAAACGCTCCTTGATTAACTACAGTCTATCATCCTAATATGGAAAGACCATAACTTTAATGCCTGTGCACTTATGATATTACTTGGCAAATGCATTTTACAAAGTTCCAGGGGCAGAAGAAAAATCAGCGTACAATAATGATGAGTGATACAGTACAGCCTGAACCTCCAGTAATACACTCTGATTCTGAAGCTCTTCAAGAGCTTGTGTAATCTATTTGCTTGTGCAGAAGAACTACAAACAGCTTCCATGCACTGTTTATTCTAGGTCATAAGCCACTTTTGGTCACTGAGTTTAGTATCAGAAGGAAAAATGGTTCCTTGCTCATCACTGTTTCTCTCTTTAGCAGCTTCTTGTAGTGTTGTCCACTTCTGATGTACTATAAATCATATGAAAAGGAATGCGCAAGATTACAGTTCATGAAAAAAATCAAAAACCATATCCCAACCTCACCAATTACCACAGACAGTGCCCTTCATATGAGATCTTCCTTGTCATCTAACTTGGAAGAGGTAACAAGAACAGGAACACTGCTAAAAATTATATAGGAAATTATTCTCATCACCTGCAACTGTCACCAGTAACCACTAACACTGGGGTGGATTAATCTGATTTTGCCACTGCAGCTACTGATGATAAATCTGCAGTGCTGTCAAAGAGTGCAGAGCAAACTTCTACTATTCCTGTCATAAACCTATTAGAATTCATTAACACATGGCATAAGTCAGCAGGAGGAGCTGAATGGGGGAGGACAGGAGCGTGTTACCACTGCTGGCTCAACCATGCTTTGGAGAGGGAGGTGGATCTGCTTTACCACTTAAGTGACGCACAGCAGAACTTGCTGCACCCATGAAGCACAAACCTATGAGCATGCATTACCAAAATGCATGCACTAGTAGCTGACTAAGCATTTAGTGGCAGATGTCTACTGCAGTGATAGATATCCTACATAAAACAGTATAGTGGTTGGCTGGCTGGAATGAGGCAAGTATCTGGAACAGACAGTGATGCAGCTGAATTCATGGTCATGCTAACTGCTATAAGGAAAAAAAAAGGAGAGGAGGCTTAAAACTGACTTGCCTGATAAACTTTGAAAAATAAATGCTGATAAAAAGGTTCAGTAAAAGAAATTATATTCATAAAATAGCAGGGAGTATTCTAAGAACTAAACCAGCACAAGAATGGAGAAAAGAGATTCTGCCGATAGGGATGACTGTGGTTAGGGATACAGATAGTAGGCAAGAGGGAGCTGGAATTTATTGGAGAAAACTGCAAAGGAACCAAGGTATTGGGAGCACATATGTAGAAAGGGAAAGGTAATAATTTGGACTGCAGGCTAGAGATTGCCTTCTCTATCAAGGAGTGATATCAGAGTATAGACAAAAAGAAAGAAATAGGGGGTCCTAAATGAAATACCAGCACTGGTAAAGTTTTTAATAGAATCTAGAACAGAAGCTGCTGTTAAAAAAGGAATAATTAGTAGGGCATATAAAATATTGCATAATTATAATAATCAATCATAGGAGCTTAAAAAGGATTGGGAAGAGAAATTGGATAAGCAATTCCCAAAGAGACAATGGGGGGATATATGTACATCTCCCAAATATGCAACAAAGTCTTAAAGATTTAGGATCTTTGCCTGGAAGTGTTTACTTAGGTATTTTTATACCACAAGTAGACTCCAAAGAATTTTTCCTCAGGTGAATAGCAAATGTTGGAGATGCAACGGGCAGGAAAGAGGTGGCCGAGAACATATTTTATTGAGAGTGTAATGAGCTGGCCGACTTTAGGGATTCCCTGCGAACTGCTCTGTCAGAGATGCTGGGTAAGTGGATTGGATTGACTATGGAGATTATTTTTTTCAGCTATGATACAAACTCGGAATTGCCTAGTCATAGTAAGCCCTTGTTGAGTCTAATTATGACGGCTGCCAAAAAAGCAATTACTAGAAAATGGAAATCAAAGTCTACACCAACTTTACTTGAAGTAGTAAATATAGTAACAGAGCTACAACAACTGGCATTTGGACCGTTAGAAAAGGGACGGAGCAAATTACAAAGAAAAAATAGGAATTGTGGTACAATATATGCAGAGAAGGAACAGGCAGGATTTGAATGAGCCATATAATGCTTTACTGACAATGACTGGGTAGATTATAAGTGATGTATAATGTTCGCAACTACAGTTGTTTCATTGGTGTCTGTAATGTATAATGTCTGCAACTAAAACAGTGCTAGCATGGGGGCAAGCCCCCCTGCACCCCCACACCCCCCGCTATTTAAATATACCAACTTCTAGATCGCACTACATTGTGGTAAAGGGAAATCTTCCCGTTCCACGCTCTATGGAGATCCCCATTCAGACCATTCGAACTTTTAAAAGTTTGATCATATAGTCTCGGCCATATGAAAGTCGAGCTTTTAAAAGTTTGACAATCTGAAGGGAAACCATATATATATATATATATATATATATATAGATAGATATCTATATATATATATATATATATATATATATATATATATATAGATAGATATCTATATATATATATATATATATATATATATAATATGGGTGTGTGTGTGTGTGTGTGTGTAGATATATATATATATATATATATATATATATATATATATATATATATATATATATTTATATACATACAGATTATCAAAGTTCCGAAATTTGAAATTCATATGGCTGAGACGATATGATTGAAGTTTTGGAACTTCGAACATAAAAATAAAAAATAAAATAAAAACTTATTTTTTTAACATTTTTGCAGGGGACAAGCCCTACTGCACCCCCCAACCCCCATCCACTGCTAATTAAATATATCAACTCCAAGACTGCACTACATTGCAGAAAGGATACATTTTTTTGTTCTGCTCTGTACAGTAATCTCCATTCAAAACGTTCGACATTTCAAAACTTCGATCATATCATCCTGTCCATATGACTTTCGAAGTTTTGTAACTTTGATAATCTGAAAGGGATCCATATATATATATATATATATATATATATATATATATATACACACACACAAATAGATATATGCACACACACATCTTTAAATATATATATATATATATATATATATATACATACATATATATATATATATATACATACACATACACATATATTTATATATTGAGTTTATAATGAATAATTGCTGGTGAATTTGATTTAAACACAAATCATCAAACTCATTGGTGGTTAACATTAATCACCACTAAAATCATCTAAAAAAGTAATCACAAATATAAGCCAATAGGTTACATTTGTGATTACCAAAAGAAAACAGAAAGGAAAGGGGGGGGGGGAGCTTTGCCCCCCACATCCCCAAAAAAATAAATATATTAATTGCCGGGTCGCACATGTTCAAAAAAAAAGGTAAAATCCCTTGAATTATGTAGCAGTTACTCTAAAGAATTTCGACTATCACAAAATTTGATCAACGTACTACCAAAAAAAAAAAAAAAACAGCATTTCAGCATGCAGTGAAACTGTGTGTGATAAATCACATAAATTCCATTTATGTATAGTGCAAGGCAAATTAAACAGTTACGTAATACACATTTCTGAAGTACCAAGTATACAAAACAAAGCTAATTAAACACGTTTTTATAGAAGCAAGTATAAAGTACAGAGCAACTTAATACAACAGTTTACAAAAGCAAGTGTAAAGAAGGTGAATCACTCCTTCATGTGAGACCTTAGGCAGGTCTCATTCAATTATACAACAAAAGTTAACAAAATACTCTCTGCATTAGTCAGCAGACGTTAAACAATACATTTAATAGTGACTAATGATGAGCAGTGAAATATTAGTGTGAGTTAACCTATATTTCTGAAATAGTAACATTTGTTTTCCTTGAGTAAATCAGCAAGAAAAGACTCCTTGAATACTTTTAAGATTGTGAATTTGTCCAGTAGCTTCAGCATGGAGTTCCAGCTTGCAGCATCAGTTTATGAAAGGGCTCTATCACAACAAGAGTATAGGGAGGCCTCTGCAGAGGGATGGTGTCAGAGGTAGCACTAGTAGGAAAGGGTACAGAGGCTCTAGTAGTTGAGACATGGAAGACGGCACATTTCATGCAAAAGTGTGAAGGTTAAGTGTGTTAAAGAGAAGAGTAACACTGGCACCCAGAGCATACCTCTCAAATTCTCAGTACAAGAAATCTGGGTAAAGGTGAAAACAATGGGGGGGACAAAGGTGCAGAAAATAGCAGGTTTTAAATATTGCTTTTATAAACTTAGAAAGTTTATAGATTACCACAAGTTGTGTGAGCAAGCATTTTCTGAAGGATATGACATCTGAAACTCAGATGTATGTCATTACTTAGTGACTTCAGTCCTCAGTGACTTGCCAGAATACCATAAATTTTATGAGGAGAATAGACTAAAAAATATAAGGCAAAAATATGGACATTCAGCGAAAATCTGGACAGTTGAGAGGTATGCCCATAGGCAGTCATTTGTCTTATTTAACATAGAATAGTGGTATTTGTTTTAGCTGGGAACGTGAATAAATCTAAATTTCCCACAGACTGGAGTTGAGTGGTATTTTGTGTGTAGCAAATAGATATAACTAGCAGTCCATTTTCTAATCTGAGAAGTATTTATGTAAGTGTATATGTGTGTTTATTTGTATGTATTTATACATTGGTTGACTGTGGTACAGCAGTGATCCCAATGGGCCATTAGAATACCTGAAACATCAGAAATAATGATACTTTGTGAATCTTGTAGTTTTTGCTGAGTGCCGAATAGCATTACTGAACGTTTTTGAGTGCTGACAGTGCATTCATAGTTAGAAAGTTGATTCCAAGTTGCAATAAAGTTGTTATAGGTTCATAGGTAGGTACTAGGCTATTGGCCCTAGGGCCTATATAAGCCTAGCCAAACGGTACCCTGGCTTTTGCCACCCAAGAAAATTATTTTCCTGTGCCCCTCTCAAGTAGAGCCACAGAAGTGATCCCCGGGGTGAATTTCCTATCTCCCATCCAATCATCAAGATTTTTCTTGAATTATGCTAATGAGGAGCTTTGTTTGATATAGATTGGTAGTTTCTTCCAGAGTATGGGAAGTCTCTAGGACAGGAATCTATCCTTCCAGCATGTTCTGTTTATTGTGGTGACAAGGTTTAGGTCCCTAGAGCGTGTAGCTCGGAGGGATTGGAATTTCTTTACGTGCAGCATGTCCAACAGCTCTGGGTTTGACATAGCTTTGTATGTTTGTTTGTTTGAGATGGACTGGATTTCTATTGATACTTGTGAGGATAGTGTCATTTGCATAAAGAATACAGTTGGTATTTGAAACTTCCCAAGAAAGATCATTTATGAAAAAAGACAAATGTGAAGAGGACCAAGAACACTCTTGAGGCTGTTCCTGAGATATATGTGTTATAAGGACTTGTGAGGGTGAATATAAGATTTGAGAGATAGCTTTTTAACCATCACAGACCACAGAGGATAAACCTTTTTGTTCCAAGTTTTTTGAAGTAGCAAGGAGTGATCAACAGTATCAAAGGCCTGTCCAAGGCTTTCGAACATTAGCTAAAGACAGTCTTCCCCCATACTGCCTTTTTCAGGCAATGCCAAAATTAAAGTACTTCCAACACAACAAAAATAAACCAAAAAAAATTTAAAGGTATTAATGCTTAATGCTAAGAGTCTAAACAAAAAAACTACACTCCCTAAAGAATGCTGACATCTGTGCGGTCACTGAGACTTGGTTTAAAGCCACGGAGAGCACACAGACAGTGCAAGGTTATAATGCCTTCCATACATTTAAACCAGCTACTACAAAGACAGGGACTAAAGATGGAAGTGTGTTGATCTACATGAAAAATAAAAAACACCTGGTCAAAAAAGACAATGCCCTTGAGCTTCTCCATGCTCAAACCACCATAGACAAAATCCAATACCACTTCCTTGCAAGCTATAGGTCACCCTCTATAACCAGGAAACCCATCCCATGTATTTAAATGTACTGGAAACAATCACCATCCAACCTAAAACCATATGCATTGGCGATTTTAATTACCCCACTAATAACTGGGAATCCTGTACGACACCAAATGTGCAGGCACAGAGATTCCTGGACTTTGTAAGCACAAACTCCCTGGACCAATCACACTAACAGAGGTGTAACCATACTGGATCTGGTCTTCACCAAGATGCGTGAGTGCTGCACAATATCTAGTGTAATGTCTTCCCTGGTAAGATCAGACCAGAAAATGGTCTCTTTTGAAGTAAAAATAAAGCCTGTACTCCCAACTAACCCTGGAATATTCAAGAACTACTTTAAGGCAAACTTATTAAGTGATAACCTGGCAAAATTTCAAGCCCCCATAAACCCTGAGAACACTGCTACCTATGCAGAACTGTTCAAAGAAACCCTACACAAGCATATAAATAGCTGCAGAGTGGCAGCTGTACCACCAAGAAGTATAGAACTAACTCAAAAAGCAAGCCACCATGGTGGAATCACAAAATCAACAGGCTGTATAACAGAAGGAAGATAACCATGGCAAAAATTAGGAGGTTCAGCACCCTGTAGGATAGAAACACTCTCATCAAACTAAACAAATGACTCAGAGGACAAATAATGTTACCAAATCAAATTTGGGGTAAATTTGGCTTCCCAGGTCAAGGACAACCACAAGGAATTCTTTAGCTAAGTTCACAACCTCAAAGGCAATGCACAACTATGTGCAGAGCTAATTGTAAACGGAGCCACTTATATAAAGTCAGAAGATATAGCAAATCTACTGGCCGACAAGTTATTTTCCAACTTTACCCCTCTCTCCCCCTTAACCTTTCCTCAGGAAATACCATCAAATTTAACTCCTCCTGCTATCACTAGGGAATGCGTCCTTAATGCTCCCTCTAAGGCCAAGAACACTGCATCAAAGGGTGCAGACGATAGCCCAAGATGCCTTCTAAATAACATGAAATATGACCTATCAGGCCCTCTGGAATTGCTACTTAACTGGAGCAACAAAACAGGCTTTCTGCCTTATGAATGGAGAACAGCAACAGTCATCCCTATGCACAAAGGTTGGTCATCTACACACCTTGGAAACTACAGACTCATAAGTCTCACTAGTTTCACATGCAAAGCCAAGGAAAGAATTACCATGGTAATGATCAGTAGTTATATAGTAAACCTCTAGACACTGAACCCAACCCAATTTGGTTTCATCAAGGACTGGTCATGCCTACTCAACCTGGTGGACTTTGAGAAAGTCAGCAAAACAATAGATGAGGGCAAAATGGTTCACACTGCCTACCTTGACCTCTCCAATGCATTTGACACAATACCCCACTCAGGCATTGTTGATAAACGTAAGAGGTTAGATACAAACCTTTATGTCATCCACTGGATAGCCACATGGCTCACAGACTTGACCCAGGAAATTAGAATTGGGGAGCCCACCTCTACAAAGAGGACAGTCACAATTGGAGTCCCACAGGTACTGGTCTTGGGACAACTCCTTTTTGACATTTACATCTCTGAGGTCAAGGCCAATGTCAATGGCTTCTAGCTGACTAAATTTGCAGATGATTGCAAATTTGGAGCTGTCACTGAATCCCACACTGACACAAATGTTCTCCAGGAAGGGCTGACAAAAGCAACTAGTGTCAGAGCCATGGACTTAAACTAAATGCCAACAAATGCATACCAGTATCATTCAGGAAGTCACCCATCCCTGGTAAATGTCACACTGACAACACACCATTTAGAGTTGACCCAGTAATCAGGGACTTAGGGACACACACAGACAGTAATCTAGCCTTTGACCATCACGTGCCTACAGTACTGAGGAAATCATTCTATGTTGCTCAACTTATAAACAAATGTTTGGCATCTAGGTCCAAGGAAGTCATTGTTCCACTATATTTGGCATTCATCAGACCTATCACTGAGTACAATGTCCCCTTTGGTATGCACCTAACCAGGCAAATACAAAAACTGGAAAATCTACAGAGGTTCCTCACTAAAAGAATACAAGGCGTAAGTAACATGTTTTATGCAGACCTCCTCAAGGCCATATCCCTGTATTCTGTCTCCTACAGGCTACTGCAGGGAGATCTATGACTGGCATACAGAGCACTGTCAGAGCCCACTCTGATGGACCTCCTGCATATCCACAAAACAGCACCAGTTACCCATTTTAAAAACTTAAACCTTGCCTGCGATATAAATAGCATGTGAAGCAGAGCTCCTCCTTAAACCAATTCAAGTGCAACTTGGTCAACTGGATAGGGAACAGGAAATTCATTCCTGGCTTGGCACCTATGTCTCTAATGGACACAAACAGCCTGTAAATGGTTCACCTGCTAGTCTCCTGCTTGTAAATGTTTCATCTCCCAAGCCCCTGCTTACACTTATCAAGGATACCAGAGCTTGTCAGAGATTTGAGATGCATGGCTAGGCTTAAAAAGGCCTTGTAGTCGTTGGCCTAGTAAACAACTATGAACCTGTAAAATGACTGTCTCAGTTATTTTGCCTTGATCCATATTGGAGTAGTTGTGGTTTGTAAGTGAGTGAGTGAGTAGATGTATTTATTAGTACTGTAACTGAACTGAAACTCATGAAGCCCATCTCTGAGAATATCATATTTTGAAATGTAGTCATTAATGACTTTTTACAAGAATTCTGGTGAGGATTCATAGGTTAGAAATGGCTCAGAAGTCATTAGCTGTGGAAGGGGTGGTGACTTTGGCTAGGTACAGGACTAGCACTTGTTTAAAACTATGGTGTAGGGTTTTGGTAGTGAGGGTTACATTAAAAAGATATGAAAGAGGCTTACTGAACACTTTACTACATTGAATAAAACACTGGAATGAATGCTGTGACAAAACAACTGATAGGAACAATCAATATTTTTAGATGTTTTTATATTTCAGAACTACTAATGGCCTTGAAGTGAAATGGATGTTGAATGATTGTGTTCACAGGGAGAGAAGACATTACGTAAGGGATGTTAGTAAATAATGGGCTAGTTACACAAGAGGGACTGCTGATGTCGTATTTTAGATCTCTGATGAGTGAGGGGGGAAAGTAGAGTCCTGAATTTGTTTTGGGAAAGAGATTAGAAGAAGCCAGATTTTTAGGGCTTTCCAAAATTTCCTGGGCAGTTCTAGAGTTGTGGTTTGAAGTGTTTTGTAATACTCAGCTTTGGCTGGATTACTGATTTGGAATGATTACTTGCTAATTGTGGATTGTGTTACACATTCATTACATATGTAACAATTATATATTGAACAAATGTAGCTAAAATGTTACTTCATCTTGGGCTTACAAACTTTTCTCTACTTGTGCCCTTCTTTCCAGAACTACACTCACTCTGCATTTTATCTCTGAAAGGTTTACTTTAAATTTAACATTCAATTTTTCAATTAAAAACTGAAAATACTTACCTTCTTTCATTATATGTCAACCACCTCCTCCTCTCACTCATCATATGACTCTGCTAAGCCTACAATCCAATATTATGATCATTTTTAAAGTACTCAAATGTACATGCCTTCTTAATCTGCATAAGTAGTCAAATGTACATGCCTTCTTGATCTGTATTTGTTTTTGCTCTGTTCTGAATAATGGCTCACGTGTTTTGGGCAGCTACTCTGTACTACTGTTAATGTTTAGCATATTTTGGCACATGTCTAATTTTAATTTTCATGCCTTGGACTTAGGTAACATTCAGAAACGAACTTTAGTTCAGACCATTTTCCCTATCACCAAATCCTAACGAAGCAATATTCAGATATACCACAAAATTCTGCCAACCCTAGAAAACATTATGAGAATGTACCCAGGAGAAAAGGCACTTTGGCAACTTGGTATAGCAGGCAGAAGGACATCTGAAGAACAAATTACTACTGCTCTCTTTAAACAGTGTGTGCTTCTGCAGATCTAACCCTGGAATACTTTTATGAAAATGAAATTTGAAAACATTAAGGGTTATGTCCTGTAAAGCTAATTAAAGGTTTTCAATACTTACACTGCTATTTGGAGCTTACTCAGACTGCTCTGAGCAGTGGCTACAAATAATTCATGACACTTAAAAGGTGCATTAGATTTGAATTACTGTACATCACATGAAAGACTTGAAGCTTGCTGCCAAACGCATCGTTTGAGATGTTTGATAGCTAAAGGTATACCGGACGAATTAATGGTATCTGTGTCGTTCTATTTAGAAAAGGCAGTCTGCTGTAGTTGTTGTATTAATGTTATCATTGACTTTTATGGAAAGTTAGAGAGAGACAGACAGACAGAGGGAAAAACTAGTATGCTGAACATATTTCTGTAATTCCAGATATCTTTCCAAATGGTACATTTAGTTTACCTTATTATTAAAGCTAAAATGAAAATGAATGAAAAATGATTCTAACTTCACTTTTTAATATGGAGGCTGAGCACTCAGATGTATGTGATTTTATTTATTTTATTATTTTCATTTTCCATTTGTTTACCGGGTTAGTCCAATTGGATACAAGGTGACTGTTTTCAGCGGAGGCCCAGGAAGAATAGCTCCAGATACATAGTAAAAGAATTACAAAAAATAATAAAAATAATACAAAATTATATACACATAGGTATTTTGCACAAAGAGCATAGAACGTATAAAAGGAGTAAAATCAGAGTTTTACAAATGATGCAGCATACAGTTGTTAGAATTTTGAGAAACAAATTAAACAAGATATTCTACAACAAATATACAACTGCTTGAATATAAGTGATGTACATGTATCCTGGGTTAGACTAATTCCTACTGCCTCCCTTTAGAGGAGTTATATAGGACTGTTGCAGGTATATTCTTCTCAAACGTTGCAGGATAACTCAATAGCATGCTGCCTAGATACTGCAGAGTGAAGACAACTTTCTGCTAAAGAATGCAGATATGATTTTGCTACTCAGGAAACTAGCAATGCATCTAGCAATCCCTACCAACTCAAGACTTCAGCCTCAGTTTATCCTTCTGGTGAAGCCAACTAAATGAGTAATGGTGGTGCAACTCAATGACTTTTTTAAGCATATGGTATCCCAGTCCTTTAAAAGATGGATGTATCAGCTTTTATTGGATTTGCTTCAATCTGTTGACTCAACTTACCATGAATCATCCTTATCAAAATAAGACATGCACAAGTCTACAAATAATCAAAATTTAGCAATACATGCCAATGATAAAACTACTTCAAAGCAAGTGTTTTACTATATTACAATGTGAAATAAAGAGATGACATCAGAAAGCATACAATTTAAATTTCTGCGCTCAACTTCCAAGATGGCTGTGTGATGAGCTGAGTTTGCCTGCTCTGAGTTACTAACCATGTTTTGCCTACAGTAACAACTTAAAAGGTATTTGTTTTCACCAAATTCCCCTGCGAATAACCTTTTTTTTCACAACTCTGGACAGTTCTCACTATCTGTTTTCCCTTACTGAAATTCATTCACTTCAGTTAACAGGTTCAGTACATATATAGTTTTAACCTTGACCTTTAGGCTGACAATGCCACAGATACCAAACAAAATGAAGATATGGACACCCAGACTACTAAATCTAAACTCTCTTCCTTCTGCACTATTTGGAAAAAAATAACATCTAAAGTATTAAACTGCTGATAGCGAAGAAAGTAAATCAACTTTACTTAAATCAAAACCAGTGGTAAATCTCACACTCACTGAACTTAAAGAAGGGCTTTCTCCCATATAACTGGCTACAGAAAAAAATGTCTACTCAACTTAAAATATCAGCTTCAATTTATCAGACATAGTAAAAATACCTGAAGGGTATGAACAAGGATTTTTTATGAGAATGGTATCTCCTTAACAATTCTAAAATCCACGCACAAACCCCTCAACTAACTCATCTGAAGCAAAGAAATACTGGACTTGGAAGCCAGCAGCCCAGAACAATGACCTTCTCCAAGGTCTTCTTGGGAAATTTGATGCAAATATTTTAATTGAGACTATTTATGATATTTTATTTGACTTTAGTGAGGAGCCAAAAACAAAGAACTCTGTGATATAGGAGCATGCATATTGTTCTAACTTTTCTTCAGACCTTCCTAAAATGGTATACATAAAACTACTTGTTGTGTCTTTCGGCTTTTCCCGGTTATGGGTCGCCACAGCAGAACTCCGGTCCGCTAATGAGTGGCAGTAGATTTTTACGTGTCGAGTTGCCAGCCCTGACGCACAACCTTCAATGAAGGTACGCCCATTCACGCATGTCTCCAAGCAGAAGACACTCTAGCTGAGAATCGAACCGAACAGCGTCTTACTGCGAGGCGACGCTACTGCAGCACCACCACCGCAGTGTATACACATAAAACTACTAAATTACTTAAATACCCTGAAAGAGTTAAGACTGGCCAAAAGGAAATTACAGTCCTCTTGGAACAACTTCAAACTAAAGGTTTTTTTCCAAGATATTTCAACCTGAAATATATTAAATCAAAGAAAACTTGCCCATTTATGACAGCTGCTTTCCTGAAAAGTAATTTTGTTTCCAAATTTTTTCCCTGAAAAACTAAGATTCATTTGGAATGTCACTAAATCCCAGCTTAGAGACATTGAAGAAACTAAAGTAGTCTTTGACAAATTGTTTTTCTTTAAACCTGATTAAAAACAGAAGTTATATACTTACCATTACAATAGAGATGTGTTGTCTACTTCCATCCTTCCTCAATGGATGGTTCTTCGAATCTGACCTTGGATCTGACTTTGGACACTTTAGACTTTGGATCCAAACCTCAGACTCCTCTTCTTACCCATGCTCACCTCCTGCCCCTGAAATTACCTCAGACCAAATTTGCTCAAGTGCCCATAATGAAAAAACGGCCCTCTCCTCAAAGACCAGAATTCATAAACGTAATACTTAGCTCATATTCTGCTCTGGATCTTGAAATTCATATGGACAAACCCAAGATAAGGCAGTATGGTCATACCAGAATTCAATAAATAACAACACTAAGAAGAAAGGAAAGGGGAAGGAGGGCAGGAAGTGGATGAATGATGGAAGAGGGTAACACAGATCTCTTGTAACACTAAGTATATAACTTTTGTGTCTGATGTTCTCTCTTCCTTTCATTCCTCAATGGATGGGGCACAGTACCTAGCTAATGAAACCATTGGGAGGTCTGATGTAAGTATATTCCAGAGGATGGCTGAACCAAAAGCAGTCCTATCCCACAAGTACAAATCCAATTTATAATGAGAAATCAAGTAATGTACATTGGGCCAGATGGCTGCAGCACAAATATCCTCAATGGAAGCTCTTGAAAAGAAAGCAGTAGAAGTAGCAACAAATCTAGTCACATAAGCCTTGATGGGTTTGGGTAAGGTCACCCCCCTTCTTCTCTATATACATATGATGCAGTTGAATAACCATCTAGAAAGATTAACTTTAGAGACTCTCTGCCCCGGTTTAGCTGTTGAGAAACAGACAAACAGCTGATCAGACTTTCTCTAATTTTCTTTAAATGGTGAAGGTGGAAATGGAACTGACAAAGTACCTCCAACAAATGTAGCACGTACTTTCCTTTGCTGGTAAAATTAGGGAGGTAGACTGGAAGATTGACAAATTGAAGTCTCCATAGCTACCGTTGGAATAAAAGATTGGTTAGTGCACAGTGTTACTCTATCCTCATGAAAGATCATGTAAGTTGATTTGCAACAAAGGGCTTTATTTCCAATACCCTCTTAGCTGAAGTAACTGCCAGAAAAAAGTAACATTTTCAAAGCCAGATATTTGAGGACCACATTGGTTATGGATTCAAAAGGAGGTCTAGCTGGTTAAAGCCTGTAATAGATTGGTGATGTCCCAAGGAGTAGGATGCCTTAAGGAAAGTTTGAGAAGGAAAGTAACCCTAAGGAAGGCCTTGGATAATCTAAAGCGACAGAAGATCAATTCTCTACAATATGAAAATTCAAAATGGCAGCTAACTGCATTTGATAGTAGAATAGCTGGGCTCTTTGTGAAAAGGTAAGATAAAAAATTGAAAACAGCTGGAGCAGGAGCCAAAAAGGAATCCAGATTTCTAAGGAAGGTCCAAACAGAAAACCTTTTCAATTTGCTTTTGTAAATCTGTCTGGTAGATGGTCTTTGGGGAAGAAGTAAGAATGTGGATTACTTAGGAGGAAAGACTGAACTGACTAGCCATCACCAGAAGTGAAGAAACCAAGTGGTCAACTTGAAGGCTTGAATGTCCAGGTGAGGTATGTCGGATGGGTGAGAGAGAAGATTTGGACTGGGATTCAGCACCCAAGGAGGGTCTATGAGATGAGGCAAAAGGAAGGGAAAGCACACTTGGCAAGCCCAGATAGGGACAATAAGGATGACTGTGATCTTCCTCTCTGACATTTTCTGTATGAAATTTGGAACAAAGGGAGTCATGGAAAAGGCATATAGGAGACCAGGGGGCCAAACTTTGGGTCAGAGCATCCCTCGGTGTCTTCCCCTCCTGGGAGATCAAGGCAAAGTACCTGCTGAACTTTGTGTTGTGATGGGAGGCAAATAGAGGGACCACTCATTAGGTAGAAAGATAGATCTGGCTCAACCTTTCTGCTAGAAAACTGGATTTCCTTAGGATTTGCATTGCTACCAAAAAGCAGCTGGAAGATATCAATCATTGCCAAACTTTTACTGTCTCTCAACATAACGTGTAGGAGCATGTACCCCATTTGTTGACGTACCAGACTACTGACATGTCCATATGAATAAATACCACACTCCTAGAGGAAATGAGTGAGTCCTAGAGGGCTTGCAATGCTCAGAAGATTGCCCTCATCTCCAGAATACTTATGTGAACACCGGCCTCAGAAGAGGACCACCTGCCTTGGAGGTATCCATTGTCACTGTAGCCAAACTGAGTTGTGCAACTGTCTGTTATAAATGGTTGGAAACTCATGGGTTGATGTCTGCTGGACTATTGCACTGAAAGTGTCCACTGAAGAACTCTCATGTGATCCCTGGCTAGAGGGAGCAGGGTAATGGAAGCAGCCATCAATCCTTAGGAAGTGAAGGATCAGTCTCACCATTGGCTTCTGGCAGGAAAGGGCTTCTAATGCTTGTTTGTGCAAGGTGGTCAATCTATTCTCTGGAAATCTTGCAAACAGGTAAGCACCTATAAATTTTATTTACTGAACAGGGAGAAACTTGGTCTTTTTCGAGTTCATTGTAATCCCTAGTTGAAAGAAAAGTCAGAACTAACAGTCTCTGGCATGTATCGGAAAGGGCATGCCAACCCTTGGACATGAATAAGCATGCAGAGATGTCAGGGTTACAGCAGAAAGCCCAAACAATCCCTGATGTCTGTCTCAGTGATGGCCCCTCTCAGTCAGCTCTCACATCAGTGATGGAAAGCAAATGGGCCAGTTGACAGACTGGGTCTGATGTTCAGCAAGCATCAGGAAAAACAGCAAAAAAAAAAAAAAAAAAGATTTTTAGATACACAAGTTTTCTTTTTCTTTTTTGGTCTGCGTGTACTGTTTTGGACAAAACACGTTTTTAAGACCTTAAAAGTTTCTCATAAACACATCTTCAAACTATTTCATAATTACAGAGGATAACTCAAACACTGTAAATGAAAGCAAAGATTTTAAAAAGTTTGAAACTTATAACTATAATGTACTCCAACATCCTAGATATTATTGGGGTTTATCAATTGTTGGATCCCTTTAATTTTCTTTTCCTGGATACACAATTTTCTTACTTTGTGCACATGATCATTATCATGAATGGGTTTCTTTCTGATATTAAGATCACATCCTTTCTTAATCAATAATCATATAATCCACTCCAATATTCTGTAGACTATTCATATACTAAAATTCATACTTATCTCAACATGTTTAAGTAATTTACCTAAACAGTTTGGAATTGGACTTTAAACTGTATCTTGTTGAAGAACTCCAAAATTGTGGAATATATTAAACAGTAACTTAATAGATTTTTCTATTAGAACTTTCATCCCACCAATTTAGCATGCATGTTTTATGGGCAAAGAAAAAAAAAACAGGTTACCTTATTTCCCAAGAATATTTTGTTTCAGCATTTGCAACTCTTAAGCTATTTTGCATTCCACATCTGAAGTAGAGTTCTATTCCCCTTTGTTTGTTTTATTTACAAAGCTGAATTTCATAATTTCAGTTATTCACTAATTTCAGTGTCATTGGCCTTCTTCCTGATCATCACCATCTCACAACACTAGACTCCGATTCAAGTCCAAGGTACCCCTGATTCTTCTAGTAAATTCCAGCGCTTTTTTTTCCCTGTCTCTCAAAACTTTCTTCTGAAACAATGGAAAAGGTTTCACTGGCAAAGTCTTTGTATGAGCTTTATTGTCAGAAGAATGAGAAGCTGAGTTCCCCTTCTGCCTGCTGGCTCACTTTTTGTTGGATAAACTTTTTTTTACTTCCTCCTTAGCCTGTTCTGCATAAAATACATCTTTGATCCTCCAGGAAAAATACTCTGAAGACAGCTGAGTACAGCAGCTTGAACCTCACAACTACCTCTCCACATTTCCTGATTGCTGGAACAAATTTGTTTTTCTTCTTCCTGGTGTACAGACAATACTCATTTTCCACGAGTATCCTGCTATCTTCATTGTTAATATTATCCATTTCTGCCACAGTTTTGTCAGGATCCATTCCTTCTGCTGGCATGATTGCATTTTTGCTAATATAGGTCTTGGTTGCTTTCTCGTGTCCCGGTTTAGAGAATATACTGTGCCCTTTCTATAAACAAATCCTGTTGTGGAACACCCATCCAGTTGCTTATTTGTGTTGTCATGAAATTAATAAAGTCTGTTCCTTCCAGTTTCTCTCATACAGCAGAAAATCTCAGTTTTTCACTGCATGGTCTGTCTCATAACTTCATTATTTTTTGAAACTGCTCATCTTCTGAAGTCTCATACTTGGACAACCTCTTCTTCATTTCAACCTCTGACTTTGAAGTCAGAGGTTTATCAGTTTATCTGAATAGCTAGTTAAAGCTTCTTCTATTTTTTCCCGTCTTTTATCTGAAGTGATACATTTCTTCAATGTTTCATTTATATTAATCACCTCTGATTACATTTGATAAATTTTTTCCTCCAAAATAGTGGAAACCATCTCTTCCGCCAAAGCTGAAACTTGAACTGTTTCTTGCTGAACATTTACAGAATCCTTCCCAGACTGTGTTTTATCATCACCTTTTATGGTTGGTTTTCTTCCAGGTTCTCCAAATTTCTTTGTTGCTGGTGTCTAATACTCCCAAATAACAGTTTCAGTAACACTCCTTTTTCTCAGTTTCTGTTTTCTCACTGACTCTGTTTTCTGACTTTCTGTTTTCCCACTGGGAGAGCTGAAATTAAGTTGCGCTCATTGTGCAGCCATCCTGGAAGTCTACTCTGTTTTACTTCCTGAGCTATCATCTGACTTTCCCTCAAGTTTAAGTGCTACAGGGGGCTTCCAAGGTGACTGCACACTGATCAACAGCTTAATTTTAGGTCTCCGAGTGTGAAAACAGAAAGTCAGAAAACAGAGCCAGTGAATTTGCCTTTTCGGGTAAATTTTAGTAAGTGGCTAGTAATTGCACTGCCTGGAGGCCAGCAAAAAAGAAATTTAAAGAACATGAACGAAAATCATAAAAGGTGAGGAGAAAACACTGCCTGGGAAGAATCATGCAGCTGTTCAGCAAAAAGTAGTTCAAGCACCAGCTCTGGTGCAAAACATAACTTCCAGTAATCTACAGGAAAAAAATAAGTCAAATATGCTCAGAGCTGATTAAAATAAACAAAACACTAAAGGAGTATATCAACTCAAATAATAAAAGGCTGGAACAAATGGAAGAGGTTTAAACAGATATTCAGATGAGCTGATAAAAGTTGAAATGAAGAAAAGTCTGGCTGAGTATGAGACTGCTCAAGAGAAGATGTTTCAAAAATGGTAGAATTAGAAGACAGAGGACATAGTGAAAACCTGAGATGTTCTGCTGTACCACAGAAACTGGAAGAAACACTATCAATTTTATGAAATAAGTAAATGGTCTGGAATTCCACAGTAGGAAGTGCTAATTGAAAGGGCATATCATGTGTATGCTTCAAACCTGGACATGAAAAAGAAGCCCAGAGCTTTAATAGTACCGATGTAATCTTACAAACGGACAGAGATGATTCTGACAAAACTGTGGTAGAAGGACAAACAGCAGAGTGTTTATGTAAAATGGTTACTCGATATACACCAGGAAGAAGGGGAGTAAATTTATTCCAGCAATCATGGAATGTCAAGTAGCAGGTGTGAGATTGAAGTTGCTGTATCCAACTGTTTTCAGAATATTTTTCCTGGATGGTCAAAATCATTTTTTGATGCAGGACATGCTAAGGAGGAAATACAAAAGTTTGTCCAACAAAAAGAATGGATGATACTTCTCATTTTTCTGATAATAAAATCCATTGGGAGACTATGCCAGTGAAACCTTTTCCAATGTTCCAAAGGAAAATGCTTGAGACACAGAATAAAGCACAAGAGTTGACTAGAAAAAAACAAGAGTATGTTGGAAGTATGTTTGAAATGAACCACAGACTGTGTTTGGGAGATGGAGAACAACAAGAAGAAAACCAGCAACTCGGAAATTGATGAATAAATGTGAGATTGCAAAGTATTAATTACATTTATAAAATATGAGAGAACAAGAAAACCTAGGCATGTTATACTTTTTTGCTTTGTTAAACTTGTGGGGACTCCAAAGCATATATGCCCCATTTCACATCATTACTGTTTGCAAGAACATTCAGACTGCTAAATAAAAAATAAGGGACTACCTCGGAAATATGCATGAGTTTAGAATGACTGCTGTTAAGTAACCACTTTTGATAATAACTAAAGAGCACAAAACCTTTTAACACAATGGCTCGGGCAAAAGAACATAGAAAGGGTTGTTGCCAAGCTTAGTGAACCTAAAACATGGAAAATAACCAGAGATCCTGCAAAGGTAGTACAAAACTTCATGCATTTGATCAAAAACTGTATAAAGCAGATACATGTGGAAATAAAGAAAAAACACAAATGGAAATGCTTATGAAATAATTAAATATGCCAAGGTTAGAGGAAGATGAGGCTCAATTACTAATAGCTAGGATATGAAGAAATAAGATAAGAATGGTGATGTATAACCAATCTACAGGAATATCCCCAGAAATAGGTGGTATTCCTGTGCAAGTTGGAAGATAGGAGGGAAGAAAGTGATAAAGATCTGGAAGGTTTTGTTTAGCAGTATTTTAAAGGAAGAGAAGCACCAACAAGGACGAAAGCGGTGGCGACTGTCATACCTAAAGATGGTAAAGAACTATCACAGCCAGGTTCATAGAGGCCTATTTCAATTCTAAACCATAACTATAAAGTGTTTATGTCTATAATGGCTAAAGAATGGCAAAGGTTATACCAAAACTGACAGATATGCATCAATGTAGTTTTGTGGAGGGGAGGCAAACATTTGACAACATTAATAGAGCAATAATGATTCAGAGGGAAGCAGAATGTAAGAAAATACCACCATTTGTGGGCCTTGATGTAGAGAAAGCATTCAACGGAGTAAACTGGGATTTTATGAGTATGGCAATGGAAGCATTTGCATTCCCTGAAAAATTATATGACTGATTAGAAGGACACAGGAGGGATCAGAGGCAAAAATTAAAGTGGTAAGGTTCCTCTAATAGACATTTTGCTTGAGCAGAGGAACCAGGCAGAAGTGTCCTCTTCCCCTTTGCTATTTGCATTGTACTAATACCATTGGCAAAAACAAAAAGGGGATTCAGAAATTCAAGGATATAACTGGTATCATTGTCAAGAAAAGTTGACTTTACTTGCAGATGATATTATTTTACATCTGATAAAACCAGAAAGGGACATTTCAGTGTTGTGGAACATTCTTAGGCGGTTTCATGTCTTTCTGGGATATAAAATTAATGACAACTATTAAACAAAGGTAATAACTGCAAACTATTTAACCACACAGAAATTGGTTCAACAATAACCATATATATGGGGACATGATAATATGAAGTACTTAGGAGTATGAATTAAAAAGGATTCTGTTACGGCAGCTAAGGATATGTGGAAAGAGACTAAACAAAAGATGATACAAAAATTGAGAAATTGTAAGCTCTGTTTTATGGTTATGGATAGCAAGATACAAGCAGTGAAAATGTGTTTAATCCCTTTGGTTTGGTCAGGCATATTTTTTATCTACAAGAAGGTTATGGATAGCAATTAATAAAAGAGTTCCAGGATTTTATCTGAGAGGGAAAGAGGGCAAGAGTCATGTGGGATATGCTGATCCTTCCAACAGAGCAAGGCAGTTTGGGATTACCTGATTTGAAAGGGTATTTTAGAGTTACACAGTTAAGATTCATATACAAAGCACAAGCAGAAAGCTATAATTCAAAGTGGAAAGGGATGATGATGAAACAGGGGGGAAGCTTGAAAAACAAGCAGGGACTGGAATTTTGGATGCAGTTCCTTAAGTGGAATACCAATAACCACACAGGATATTATATTCATAAAGTAGCAGAAAGCATTCTAAGAACTAAGCCAACAAGGGGATGGAGAAAGGACATTCTGCCCATAGGGATAACTGCAATTAGTGGAAGAGAGAATAGGCAAGAGAGGGCTAGAATTTACTGGAGAAATCTGGCAAAGGTACTACGGTACTGAGAACAAATAATTAGACAGGTTAAGGTAACAGAATGGCAAGAGGCCAATAAATCATTTGGACTGCAGGCTGCACTTTGGCTTCCCTGTCTAGGACTGATATCAGATTATATTCAAAGAGAAAGAAATGGGGCTCCTAAGTGAAAAAAACAGCAATATTACAGTCTTTAGTCGAACTGAGAACAGAAGCTGCTGTTAAAAAATATATCACTAGTAGGGCACATAAGATACTGCATGATAACTTTAGGAAGTAAGAGAGGATTGTGAAGAGAGATTGGATAAGCAATTCACAAAGAAAAAAATGGGTGGGGATTTATGTATGGCTCCCAAATATTCAATTAAGTCTAGAAGATTTAGGATTTTTGCTTGGAAGTGATTGCATAGGTATTTTTATACTACAAGCAGACTCCAAAGAATTTTTCCTCAGGTAGATTGCAAATACTGGATGTGTGATGGGGAAGAAAGAGTTAAACGGGAACATATGTTTTGGGAGTGTAATGAGATGGCAGACTTTAGAAATTCCATACAGAGCAGCCTTGGTAAGCTTAATTCTGGTGGCTTCTAAAAAAAGTGATTACTAAGCAATGGAAATGAAAGTCTAAACCAACTGTATTTGTATTTGAAGTATTGAATATTGTAACAGAGATAAAAGAACTAGAAGTGGAATCTTTAAAAAAGGTTAGCAGCAAATTCTCTATAAATAAATAAAAACCTGTGGGAATAATTGCAGAATAATGTTCTGGAAGAGGAGTGGGATTTAAGGGAAGGCAAGAACCGAGCAATTTGTGCAATGTTAGATTTATGATAGTTATACAGAATAACATATCTGATGTATAATGTATGTAACTGTGAACATGTCAATATGGTTTGTTTTATTTTATACAAATGTATGTTTGGGTATGACTAAAGTGATAATTCAGTAAAAGTGTTAAAAAAGGAAGTTGGAAGAGAAAGGATGAACTGGGGAAAGTGGGAAAGAAAACATTCAGAAATTAGAACCTTTGTCCGAGAAGAATCCTTTGGACCCTCTGAAATCAGACTTAAGTCATGTCCTGCCATTTTTTTCATGGAATATTTCATTTTACCTTTCCTGCTGAGAAGATGTTTGGTTTTAGTGGAAAATGTGCCAGGTTCCGAAGGGTAGTCTGTTGGAAACTTTGCAATAGAAGAAAAGCTGCTTGAACTCTTTCATTTCTCTCTTTTCATTTTACAATTTCTTGAAAATCCAAAACAAAAGATACAAATGTTGCACAAACCATTCAGTAAAAACTGCAAGAAAACGCAAGCCAAGGTGGAGTCTTCACTGTGTAACACCTTAAATCTCCTAAAGTGGAGGTAAATGGGATATATAGAAATGACCCTTAAAGTCATATAGTATTTCAGCTACATGGCTTCAGAATACCCATGACTTTTTTCCTTTTATGTCTTTATTTGAAGATTCAGACTGATAAAGCCAAATTCTAGTAGCTGTAACATAAATGTTTCAGACTTTTTAATGACCTCATCAGTTCAACATAAGTGGACTACTTGGCTATATTTTAGCAATACAGAGCTTAAAATCAAGCTTGATGTACATAAACAGTATGATGTCTGCAAAACAAACCAACTAACCTCCAAGCCAAAGGTTACAAAGGCCACACAGACAAGCCATTCAGTAAAAACTGCAAGGAAAAACACAGTGAAGCTAGAGTCTTCACTTCTTAAGCCATGTAGCTGAAACACTTTATGTTAACATACAAGCCTAACAATTCAAAATTCTAAAAATTACAGTTGGAGAAGTAAATACTTTTCTCCCAAACCTATCAATTGTTTTACCATCCTTGTCCAGAAGGGATTGATAAAAAATGATTGGCAGCAGCTGGATTAACTAAAGTTACAGCTGCTGGGCCAGGTCTGGGATGAGTCTATAAACACATGAAAGACTGAGAAACTTTATTCCATCTATGTGCTTTCTTAGGTGCAGCAGGTTGGCTGTCAGTGAAACCACAAGCTGTGACAAACACATCCTCCAGTGCTGACAGCACTGCGGGGGTGGTTAAGCTTCTGGGAATTCCAGCTGTAACAGCTCACAGTACTTTCTGAGGGACTGAGAAACCTCAATATTCTACTGAAAACACTGGCACATTCTGGAAACAGTCTCACTGAAGCAGAATCCTTCACATAGAGAGTCAGATACCATGCTCTCCTCTGAGTCTGAATCAGAAAATCTGAGGAGAAAAACCTAGATTTGTCTCAAGAGAGTCCATAAAATAATCAAGCTGTGTGCTGTGGGGTAACCGTAAGTACAGAAGTTACGATAGACAGCCCAAAACAACACCCTGTTGTATACCAGTATGAACCAGAAATCAATCATAAAAGGTGAAGTCACAACCCATTCTTGACATGCCTCCTTACTTATCCAGTCATTAAGTAATCTGACCTCAGTCAGATTTTTAATGGATGTTGAATTTTTATGTAAAAAGATAATGTGACAGTGTCCATTGACTTACTGTAGTTGTGGTAGATTATATGTACACATAGCCCCTGGTGCAATGCACTACACTTATAGCCCCGGAAATGGAGATGACTAGAAAGAGTAGATTTATTTTTCTGAAAGACACACCATTTAACTGACTACTACCTACCGGAGCAATAAGTCAATGGTCTTCTCAGCTAAATAAGTGTCTTAAAAATGTAGCCAATAGTATTAGGATTACAGTCATATATGTAAACCCCTACACAATTCTTTTGCTCTTTTTTAAATAGATATTTTCACTTCTACTTCCCTGGGACTATTGCAGGCTTATGGAGAAATTCATTACTAACAGCACTGGATCTAAAAAAAGATCTTCCACTTGATCACATCACAGTCAACTGCTTTGCTGGTTTTCAGTTTACAGCCATTCCCAGTTATTCCTAACATCACAATTTACAGGAACAGTAATAATTTCAGGACACTCAGGATAATTAGCTAAAAAATGGTTTTAAAATATGACTTAAATGCATCAACAACTCCATCAGAGCCAGTCACGTTTACACAGTCTAAGGTTATATGACTCTGTGCTTATATGAACACAAGGAAGACATTCTTATGTAACAAGGTATCTTCTGCCAGTTTAAATTCATAACTGACTCTATGGTTTGGATGTTGTTTTCTGATCACGAACAGCAGGTTTAAATCTGTATTTAATCTCATTTTAAACTACTAGCATTGGGACTAGACATCCCTAAAGGTGGCAACTGCACTGTACTACTACACACTTGAAACAGCAGTTGACAGCAAACACTATCCATCCTCAGCCAAACATAATACTGTGAACAGAAGCTGAATTGCCTGTGATATCCCCCTATCATTTTGTTACATACACATTATTCTGACACTAGTGAAAAGTGCAAGATAGCTTAGCAGTGATAGTTCTATATGGTAAGGAATTACCATATGTTCAAAAGTTTAGATGTGCAAGTTTTATAAGTACTATTAATTGCAAGCCATCTCATGTGGTTAAGACCTATGCATGTCAGCAGAGTGATTACAAAAGGGTAGTCATAGCGGGTGGCAATGTATAAAGAGTGGTTACTATAAACTTGCTATTCCAGGCAGAAAGATAAAACAGAATGTGCTTTAATTCCTTTGGAGGCCATGCACAGCAATTTATGATAAAACATATTAATATGCTTAGAAACTACTGAAATTTTGTTCACCAGTGTTGAACCTGGTAAATATAAATTTACCAAACACCTTCTTTACACTTGTATGTTTACAGTCAGTCACCGGGTGAGGTAGACTAGTAAAAATACAAAAGATGATACTACACTTTTAGAAAGTATATTTTATAATATTCACACAAGCAATGTGCTATAAATATCCTGAGTTAGAGTATCATGGTATACCTAATTTTGAATTTAGACACTTCTACAGCTGGCTGCAGTGTAAGTATTCACCACAGTGTAGGTGTTACGGCCTCAATGGTGATATTTTAGATTAGGACTCTTCTTCCTTGGGTTGTGCAGGCTGTGGGCAGGCATAATTAATTAACAGGGTTATACACTGCACTGACAGTTGTGACAGTGCCACTCAGTGATTTAACCCTCAAAACAAATTTTACAAATAAACAACAAATCTTACTGGTTGATTGTCTAGGTACACTAGGACTGCCAGTATTCAGAAGAATAGAAGGCTGTGATCAACCAGTCTAATCTACATTTTATATTATATTATATTACATTATATTATATTATATGCTTTTTGCACCAGTGTGTGTGTGTGTGTGTGTGTGTGTGTGTGTGTGTGTGTGTGTGTGTGTGTGTGTGTATGCACTAAGCTATAGGTTAATATACAATGATGTTATACTCAAAAAAATAATAAATGAATGTATAATATTTCAGAATATGAATTTATAATACTTATAAATGAGAGTGAAGCATTCATAATACTTGGAAAGGTGCACTGGCCCTTAAATTAACTGGAAAAATCCCCGCAGTGCAGGGACGATACGGCATACTACAATCCGCCCACACATAATGGCAGTCCCAATACAAAATAGCGCAGCATCAATTGTGTAAAAAATAATAAACTACACGCAAACTCTGCTGCCGAGTCATTAGTCACCCTTCACCGAGTCTCACACTTTTTTCTCTGCCATCCAAAACTCATTAAACCCCTTTTATATATAGTATATGAGACCTGTACCTAGCAGAGAGCTGGTTATCTACTGATTATTATTATTTTTTTGTGTCTGTGTGTATGTGTCAGTGGTTGTGAAAACCATAGAGAGGTATACTGCAGAATATACATAATTATATTAAGGAAGCAAACTAACTATAACTAAACAATAATGAAAACAGTAGTTGTAATAATAATAATAACAACATCGATTTGTTAACCAGGTAGGCCCACTGGACACACACTCCATTTTCAGTAAAAACTGCAAGGAAAAACTCAGCCAAAACTGTAAAGTAGGCCCATAGGATATATGCAAATGAGTCCTTAAGGACATCAAGTGTTTCACCTACATGGCTTCTTAATGTCCATGACTTTACTTTTTAAGTCTTTATGATTACATTCAGGCCAATAAAGCCAAATCCCACTAGCTGTGGACATGTATGTTTCAGCATTTTTACTGACCTTGTCAGCACAGCACAGGTTCCCTATTCAGGAGTGACCTGGGAGCAATGCCTGTTTAAGTGACTTGAAAAAGGTCACTCAGTATGCAAATAAGGGCTGAAAGAATCAAACCCTGTATCACTGAAACTTCAGCTCACAGCCTTAACCCCCTGCACAAACTTGCCAGTAAGGGATGAAACCAGATGAAACCGTACATCCATCCACCTCTATTTAGAGCTAATTATTAATCCTTTGCATGATATCATATGTAAACCTATTTCTTGGTTGATTTAAGCAGAGGAAGGACATACTTCTGACTTAAGAGATGTTCATAGGTTCATAAGTTAGTACTATGCTAACCGCCCTTGTGGGCCATTTTAAGCCTAGTCATTTATCCCATGTAAGACTCAAACTCTACAACTTGTGGTTGTAAAGTGAAAACATTAACCATTACACCAAATTCTTACAGAGAGACTCATCTTACAAATGTATGACAAACATCAATAAAAAGTGGCTATTACACACACCTTTGACAGGAGACAAGAGAAAGTAATTCTAATGATCAATGCATTCTAATGAATATTACATTTGGCTTTAACCCACAAGATCCCTTAATAAATAAAGATGGAAGTCCGGCTGAGTTCAAGGCCACACAAAGGAGTCAAGACTGCCTTGGTCTACTCCAAAAACCTCTGTTCATTTTCCTTATTTTTTGTGTTTCTTTTCATTCCCGGATGATGGACTCACAAGTTAATCAGAGTTATAGCTAGTGCTCCTCACCCTAGAACACTTTTATACTGTGCTATAACAGTTGCTGCTTGCTACACTTGTATTCCTCATTTTACTACAAGAGTGTGCAGTATCAACTTCATAAATAAATGCCAGTTCTGGACTTCCACATCACTGGCACTTAATGATCCAGCTACCTCACTGCTTTTCCCTGGAGCAGACAACCTTCACCCTGCTCTAGTTACAGTATTGAGTACTTAGGCAAACAGTTTGAACAACCATATCTAGCCTAACCATACACCCTAGAAACTAAGGTCAGTAGATTCATCTCTCCTCCTAAGGACCATATGACTAATCCCTAGAGTAAATTTATATAAACCCATCCAATCATCAAGGCTTAATTTGAAGAAGGTTAAAGTGTTACACTATTTAACATGCAAGCACAGTTTGTTCCACAGGTAGGGAATCCTCTGAGTAACAAGTCTATCCCTCAAAAAGTCCTACTTATGTTATGATGCAAGTTAAAAGTTTTGGACTGAGGGTTACTAAAATTACCAGTGTTTCCATTGTAGAACGGTGCAAAACAGAGCTCAACATATAGGAAACACACAGAGAAAACGTGAAAGACATTCTAATCTATCTAGAATGGTAAGTTAGCGTATCCATGTGATTCTCTTGATTAGGAAACACTGAAATATTTCTGGCTGGGATATATATTTGGTAATATATATATCAAGTGGAGCACTATAAACAGTGATCAGTCTAATAAAGAAGGAATACAGGTGGACAAAGACCTTTTGGATACAAGGGACACACATCTGATAACTGACTAAGAAATGAAAAAAATACTTCTTTACTATATCTGATACTATCAAGGAAATTTATTATGGCTTTATTTAGAGCCACAGTTAGGTATTCCAGCATCCTGTGCAGCATTCCTCTTGACCTTAGATTGTGGATCAAGAAAAAAGGTCCTCTGTCTGGGGTGAAGACCAAAAAAAAAAAAAAAAAAAAAAAAAAAAGAGCTATCTGCACTAGACTACACATGGAGCACTGAGGAACCTCAGACCCAGTCACAAATGCAGTATTCCCATTCACAAACTGAATACTGGTACTGTCAGTCATGATCTTGGACATCTTGTGCCAAGGTGGCTGCCACTTTTACCCACCCTAACTATGCCTCCAGCTTTAGTATTAAAATAGCTAATGTTTCTCACTTTGGATTCAGTGCAGTATTAGGAATTACCCTCTAAAATTCATAATATAACTGAGTAAAATTTTGTGATTATCCTTTGAAAAGTTAGGTACTTTAATTTCAGATTCATCCTTACTATTCCTAATGATGAGTTTTCAGATGGTTGCATACCTCATTACGCTCCTCCTCCTGAGTGATGATGGACACGTTTTTTTTTTTAAATATATACTTGTCTCTATCATAAAATTTATCTGAGAGTTCAGCCACAGAGGTTGATCCTTCAGTTTCTCACCAGACTTATTCCTAACAGACAATCCACATATGTTTTTTGCCTGTTTAATTTTTCTAAGACTTTTGGGTTTCTAATACCATAACGGGAATGGACCCCATTCCTAAGTTAATGCATGATTAAAGTGCATGAAATTAGTACACTTCCAATCTGTGATACTAGCCAAAAGTGCTCTTCACATCGCCCAGAATTGACTCATTCTGCAATTTATATGAAGGTATATGTATCGGTAGCATATCTGAATAGGAATGAAAATTATTTTTTATGAGACCCATTGCTCCTACTGCTATTGGAACTGTCTGGTTATCCTTCTTCCACACTGTTCTCATTTCTGCCTGCAAATCCTGGTATTTTATGAGTCTGTGTCTCTCTGTACACAAGACACTGTAATCACTGATGTAGGAATTTCAGTGATCAGTGCTACTTTGTCTGGGGCATCTGGAGCACTTCTCCCTGAACTTCCACAGAAAATAGGCTCTGTCCCAGTTGGACTTTCCCTGTAAAAAAATGTTAAATAAATAAATTAATTAATTCATTAATTAGTAAGTAAATAAAATTATTTTCATGGACTACTATACCTGGTTTTCTTGCATCTATTTTTTGAACTCTTGTTAATGGGTGATCCCATGTGATATAAACCTCATCGTTCTCCATAATGCTTTCTGGATCATGTTTCCAATGCTTCTCACCTACTTCACTATTGTAATGTTTGTATAATGCCCCATGCAATAGTCTTGCCACATTATTATACCTTTCAGTATATAGGCCATCTAATATATCACACTCAGCAACAAAATGTGTGACGGTTTCCAACTCTGATTTACAAAAGCTGCATTTGTCTGTTTCTCCAACATGTTAAAAGGGATTTTGTAAACCAGCGTGTATGTAATCCACTATCCTGGGCCACCAATAGTAACCTTTTGTCTTTTGGTTAAAATTCACCTCTCTTTAACCATTCTTGCATCAGATCCTGACTGACTTGAGGTTGTTGTACCGGAAGTTTGCTATACTTGCAACTATACTTATGCCTTTTCCACATTTCTTGCCTTCTTATCAGATTCTTCACCTTATATTCTTTTTTTTTTTTTTTTTTTGACACAGTTGCTGTCTGACTTTTGTCTACTTCTGGTTTGATTTCTGCTCCCATTTGACACTGATATGCTTCTGCTAAACTACGCAGGGAAGTCATCTTAGACTTGTTCTCCTCATGTTTTAAAACTTTCACTATGTTTGGATCTTGTGAGGTCAACAAATACGTATGCAGTTATATGACTGCATATCTATACATGTAATTAATTTTGAGGAGGCCCATACATATATTATCTTGGTATACACTGATTTTTATAAATCATTTGATAATCATGAAGCATTTTTCTTGTTTTCCTGTCTTTTAGGTCCAGTCAATCACCCCAAAACGTTAGAACAAGACGGGCAAATTGGTTTATAGCTTGGACTTTGTCAGGGTTGTTTTTAATATTAATTTTAGTCTTCTAAAATATTCCTTACTAAGTTTTGCTCGCATTTGTTTGTGCTTTATTGTCAAAACTTCCATCAATTCTCAAATATTTATACACTCCCTCCTGATGAAGTTCCTTTATATCACATTCCTGTCCCAGACTAATATTTTCTTGGTGCTGCAGCATCCCTATTTTAAAGGTTGCTTTTGCACATTTATCAAGACTAAATGACATTCTTATATCATCTGAGAATGATCTGACCACCTGCAGTTGTGCTTTCAGCTCCTGATATGATAAACTATACAGCTTTAAATCATTTACAAAAAGAAGATGATAAGTTTTTACCCTTTGCTGTTGTCTGGGAGTCAAACTGTAACCATGACCTAATCTGTTAAAAAGACAACTTAATGAGTTAAGGGCAAGATAAAGGAGCAGCAGTGACAGTGTCACCCTAGAATATACCCCTCAGAATTTTTATCTCTGGCATAATAATTTGTACTTTATCATGGTTTTGCTGCAAAGTGGTTTGTCACTGTTTCATGGTCAGTGAAATGCAATAGATCAATGCAGGGTGTATTGGAGAGTACTCCTTTATCCGTCAATGTGGGATGCTGTCAAATGTTTTTTTTTTTTCGTATTTTATCCATGCCATACTTTAGATTCTTCCCCTTTTACAATTCTTCATTATAACTTTAACAACAAATGATCCTTTGTTCCATAGATTACTCTTTTGTTGTACTGCCATGATTGAGTTTTCTTGACTATAAATTCTGTCAACATCAGTTTCTGTATACAGTTTTTATATTGTCGGAAGGCAAGTTACTGGTCTATAGTTTTTAGGATAGCTTGCAGATCCAGTCTTAAGAAAGAGTATCATTTTTCCTGTTGTTAACCAGACTGGTGTGTTTTCGGGGGTGTGCAGGATAAATCTTCATGTAACAATGTTAATACTTTTAGTCAGAAGTTAGGTACTGCATCTGGACCTGGGGCTTTCCATTCAGGAGCTTTTCTTAATTTTGTTTCTACTTCTCTGGCTGTTACTCTATCCCATTTCATATCCTGTACATTTGAACTTCTTACTGTTTCTTTTACTTTTTCTATCCATTCCACAGGTTCTTCACAGACATTTCTCCAAAATGTTCTATTTCTTCTTTTTTGGTAGTGTTCTATTTCTTTTGCTTTGTTTCCCAATTCTCTATAAAACATTTTTGGATCATCAATGAATTGCTTATTTTATACTTTTCATTTATAATTATCTGCATAGTTTCTAAATTTTTCTGCCTGTGTTATCTTTAGTTTATTATTTGGAATAGTACATGACAGATTCTGGTCTGTTCTAATACAGCACATTGCTTTTATCATGTCCATCTTTCTAAGCATTTTTTTGATCTGTTCCTTCTTCTATACTCTTCTAACAGTGACACTTCTTGTTTTAATTGCTTTATAGTGTCCTTTATTTGATACTTCCATGATGGAATTTGATTTCTTCTCTTCCTTTCCCTTACTGTACTATATTTTTGTGTTAAGACTTTATCTGTTATTAATTTTTCTGAACACTAATATATCTTATTTAGTTGTGTTATATCAATTTAATTTCTGTTAAGTGTCTTGATTACTGTGTTCATTTGTGTTATCAGACTTCTAACATTTTAGGTTTCACTGACTTTCTGTAATCTATTTTTTTCATTGATCTTAATACTTCTATCCATCTCTATTAAATCAAACAACTCTTCCTTTAGATCTTTTTCTTCTAAACTGATGGCACATTCTTTATTCACTGTTTCCTTTGGGCATTCTACTGAAAGTTCTAAAACATCTTCCTGTAACATATTCTCTTCAGCTGCATCCTGCGTCATCCATTGTTCTTTCATATGGGAACTCAATGGCCTATCACTTCATAGCAATGACTACGTCAGAGATGCCACTGTTTCCTGTTCCTTCCCCTTGTTATGCAACTCCAAATGAACTTTTGTACTGGTTCCTACTGAAGGCTCCAGAGTATCTTCTTGTGGCAACTGATCAGATGCTTCCCATTCCATCAGTTTCTCCTTAATTTGAGGACTCACTATTCCATCATCCTGTGACATTACCAGAGCTGGACTTTCTACACTAAATTCTTCACTTCACAAGCAATCCATAACATCAGTTTCTACTTCTTTAACTTCTCCATTACTAATCCTCTTTTCTACTTTCCCCTTTGTTTCCTTGTTTGTATTGTAAAATTTTCCATACCTTAGTGCCTTTGCCTGTATTTTTCTTCCATTCATTTTTTTTTTTAAATTACTTATCTGTATATCAGTATAGATGGCTGTAGAGATCATGGGTAATTGTGGTGGCTTTAGAAACTAGGTCAGTAAAGGGCAAAATACTTTTAAAATCCTTTAAACAGGGAAACATGTTTGGTTCCAGAGTAGTTCCTGAATGCAGCTGAATTTGTGAGCAAATTGTTACTAATTTTGAGGAACAATGTGGCAGTACAGAAGTCAGATTTGGTCAAGGAGTGAATAATGTTAGCATACTGCGGTGGTGGTGCTGCAGTAGCATTGTCGCCTCACAGTAAGACATTGTCCTGTTCGATTCTCAGCTAGAGCATCTTCTGTGTGGAGACATGCGTGAATGGGCGTACCTTCGTTGAAGGTTGCGCGTCAGGGCCGGCAACTCAGCACGTAAAATTCTATTGCCAATCATTAGCGGACGGGAGTTCCGCTGTGGCGACCCCTAACAGGGAAAAGCCAAAAGACACAACAAGTGAATAATGTTAGCAGCTTTGCAATCAAAAACAGCATTCATATGGACAAAGATAAATACATTTCTCCCCCTAATGGGCACTTGGATAAATAGATCTTGGGAGCTGGTATTAATAAAATCTAGTAAACCCTGGATGTATTTGTTATTAGTTGTATAAGCCATCCAACTGATGAATGTACAACTGAAGAAAACTAGAATTAGGGTAATGAGAATAATACATATGGAATTCAATATGTCAAAGCACCTATTATGGTTAACAAGTGACATGCGGCAATTGGCTTTATCAAATGTGACCAAAATGACAAGGAACTTGAATTCAGGATTCTCAAGTGCTTGACATCAGTTAACATTTCAGTAGATAAAAAAAATACTCTCCTTCCACCCCCAGATGGTCTGAAATAGTGATATGTGCTGTACCCCTGTTAAAGAGAGAGTGTTAATCAGAACAATGAAACCAAGTTTCTACAAAAACACATAAGAATATGCTTGAGTATCAGGAAGGTCTACAAATCAGGCACGTTACTGCTCAGACTCACATCATTAAGCAGAGCCATCACAATATTGGCTACATTACAATTTGCTAGGTTGGAATGCCTGACAAAAAAAATTGCCTAACAAAAAAGGCATTGTGGGGACAGAAAAGGTTTTAGCCAATATGTGGAAACCCTAAGGAGAGAGAGAGAGAGATGAAGGCCATTCCTGACAAAGCAGACTGGCCTGCCAATCATCACCTCCCATGATGACACATACTGCATCCCCCTGCAATCACAACAATTAATACTCAATTCAAGTGTGCTATCTGCCACATACAAGTGCATGTAGAGCACATTTTTATCTGTTTGTATCTCCTTCGGGGATGCATTTAAAACCACTCAGCATGACATGTGTAACAATCAGGGTATACTCATACTTAGAGTGAAGGGACCCAAGGGCTCTGGTCACACTCTGAATCACAGTGCCACAGACAAAGGGAGCTAACCTTTATATCAAGTCCTGAAGGCTCTCCTTAAGGCCAAAAATACAAGCTCTATGGGTCCAAATAATGCAACAAGCTGTCTGCTTGCCAGCACCAAGCACAGCCTTACACACTCACTACTGAACCTGTTCAGTCCCAACATTCCCACTGGATTCATGACAGAAGTGCAAAGAACTGCTGCAGCCATCCCACTGTGCAGCAATTGACCCACCATTGACCCTGGAAACAACAGACTACAAGCTTCACCAACATTATCTGTAAAGAAATGGAGCACATTATTATGGAACCTTTTTTTTAATAAGGACATTAGCATACTACAATCCCTTGAACCAAACCAGTCTTGATTTGTTAAAGGCAGATCTTTCCTCCTATGTCTTTGAACAAGTCACAAACACACTGGATGCAGACTAAATGGTTTTAGCAAACTAAACTGACATAGGCAAGGCTTTTGGTAACAGCCCACATTTTGACATCATCAGTAAGCTATCAAAAATAAAGGTAACCCCCTATGTTACCTGCCAGATGGTAGCGTGTATTGGAGGCGTTCATTTTCACAGTGTGTATTACCAACAGAACCAAATGTATTAGTATAGGGGGGCACATTGTTCTTGAAAAGGGTCATTACTACAATAAATTTAAATAAACAGATTTAAAGTCCAATATTTTAAAAGCATCAACTTTCTAAATGTTTACTTTTTTACAGGTCACAAAATTTAATGGACTTAAATGACTTAATTTAACAGTTTATAAAATGAGCTCATTTGAAGTGTGACACCAGGTTCTGATGAAGTCCTGTATGTTGAAGGACAAAAGCACTTAACCTTGGACTTGTTATGATTTAATAAAACAGTTAAATATTAGTCTGATATTGTTGGTGTATTTTCTGGTCCTTTACCGATTTGGCACAGTGGTGGTGTTGGTATTTTTTTACTAGTATATACTTATCTAAACATAAGGCTCAACTCAAAAGACTGCAGCATTTCCTCATTTAGAGAATCAGCAGCATGCCTTCCTTGTGCTAAGCAGACCACTCTGAAGCACCTTATCTCTTCTGTGTTTCCGACAGACTCTTGAGGGGGTACCTCTGGCTCACCTACAAACCCTAGAAGGATCCAGTCCTGTGTGACCTCAAACATATCCATATAACAAGCAACACCCCATGTACCTGGTCACAGTCAAAGGAACTAAACTTCCACTCTCCCAAAGAATCCCTCTTTTATGGAATAGGCTTACTTTAGATGTTAAGCATAGAAGCTCCCTAGCCACTGTCAACCTGAATGAACGAATGAATGAATGGAAAATCATAAATTCACTCTAACCTCGTCCCTCAAACCCTCAATGAAAGGGGACAAAACTAGGGAGTGTTTTTTTTTTATGTTGTACTGATGGAATGACATCTTCAGGCTAGGCTACAAACCATCTATCTGATCAACAGTCTAATATGAACCTAATCTGAATGTGACCCTACCCTGCACATCCTGGTGAGTGGACCATCCCCTGTGTCTAGCCACAGAGTTACTCATTACTACCACATTACTTTGTGTGTATACAGCATCAGTAGTCCTTCTGGGATTATGCATGAAGCCAGATAACTCACTTTAGTTGTGGGTGAAGATGTGTTAGAGTAAGTAGTGCTGCTTGGCAAGGTATGTTCAAATATCTTGCTGGCTTAGGTAATGATTTCATAGCAACCTCAACAGGTAATGACTGCTTAGCAGCCTCCATAAAAGTGGGTCTAATGATAAATGTTAACGTAGTGTGAAGCTACTTATTGACATGCAGTGTGTGACAGGTTAAATTACAGCTTAAACAAACATTTACAATTCTCACAAGTACTGTCAGTGATTGTCAGCAAGTATGAAACAGTTATGACACTGCCTCAGAGTTCCTAAAGCAAGACTGGCAAGCGAGGGGACAAAGCAAACTGCAAGCCCATGTCAACAGATACCAGTACATGCCCAGATATTACAGATGCTAGCGATTACTTGTTGAGCTATCATAAAGGTTAAGCACAAAGAGAATTCAATTGTTTTATAAAAAACAGAATTAACCAGATCACAAGATTTTGTTTTACATTGAAGAAACAGAGAAAAAGCAAGAAACTCAGAAAACAGAGGCATACCTGATAATTCATAACAATTCCTAGTTCACTACTAGGCTAATTGCCCTTGTGGACCATTTTAAGCCTAGCCAATTACCCCATGTGAGAATCAAACCCTGCACCTCGTGTCTGTAAGGTAAACACCTTAACCATTAAGCCAACCTCCCACCAATATTAAGCCAGGTGTACAAAATTAACTATCATTGTACATTTAAAGTGTTTTTCTGATTGTATCTGCTTTATTTTCTGAAATAAAACAAAAAAAAAATACTTGTTTTCCTGCCTTCCTAAGCTAGTATAGTCCAGTTTTCATGTTAGTGCTGAATTCAGGGCTGTGTTACAAGTTTCTGTGTTTGCCCATATCTTACTTGGACAGAAGGAAGTTTCTCTGTTCACTGTAAGAGAGGGAGCTTTGAGCAGCCTATCTGTCCCTGGAGGAGTGGTTTCAGTCCAGAAATTAGTAGTTTATTGGCCATTTTGGACTAATTTCTATCTCTTTAATTTCCTTGCTTTAAAACTCACATTTGTGTGGTTTTACTCACCGGGCAGCGCCGGTTAGCTACGGTATAACTAATTCCCAGCTCCACAAAGTATACTCTTCCAAGTTTTCCCTTGGAACTAGACAAACTTTCAGCTTAAGCACTCAAAGCATTCACTTCTCATCCCAACACTTGGTTAAAACTCATAGCAAGCGCTGATAAACCTTAGCACTAGACCCCCCCCTATATTGTAGATAAGCATAAGGCTCTCTATTCAACCTTACCAGCCAATCAGTAAAACAGTTCACTGTACCTATCCAGGCATGTCCAAAGGGCAGTTTCAGGTGTACTCTCCAGTCCAACTGGTGAATCTGGGCATTTTGAGGCAATGTTACAATTGCCTCATGTACACAAACAACCCTCTCCTCCTCCCACCAAACACTAACACATGCGAGAGATGCAATTATACAGCCAAACTGGAGGCTAAGCTCTCTCAACCCAAGACTGGACCAGGCAGTTAAGAGGAGAAGGGTATTACTTGCATCACACCACCAGTCTCACATAGACCTATGAAACCAGCACCGGCAAAAAACACACATAAATACACGGAAACATACTCGGAGGCTCTAAATAAAAATCTGCAAAAGCAACAGAGACCTCCAAAGCAGGCATCCAAGCAACCTCCACCCCCCCAACACAAACCATGAAACACATACTTCACAAAACCATTGTGCCACGCAACCAAAGCCCTTAAGGCAAAATAAGATACCCAACACACTAGTAATAGGTGACTCTACAGTCACGCACAGTGATGTCCCACTCACTAGGCTGAACAAGGAGAAGGTTACTGTTAGCTGCCTGTCGGGTGCCAGGATCTGCCACATTAACACAAGCACTCAGGTCACTCCAGAACAAGTACAAATATGACTCTGTCATTGTCCATGTTGGTGTGAATGACCTGAGTCGTACCTCCCTGGACTACATGAAAAGAGACAGGGAGGAGCTCTCTGATCACGTAGCCCAGGCTGGTATGACCCTGACCTGGGCATCCTGCCCTCACCAAGAATGATACCAGGGTATAAAGAAAAAAATATAAATTTCAACATCTGGCTAAGCTTCTGGTGTCATTCAAAGGGGATCCAGTGTCTGTCAGCCTGGGATGACATGCTCGACAAGCCACGCTGCTTCGCTAGAGGCGGCTTGCACCTGTCACCCTTAGGCTTTTGAATACTGACCAAAGCTCTTGCCACCCCCATAGTGCCTTTTTTAGGCAAGGCTCAAAAGACAAATCCACTGCTGTAAATAGAACAAGTAACAAAAAACTGAGGGTAATGCTACTCAATGCCAGAAGTCTAAACCTCAAAATGCAAGCACTCGAGGCACTCCTCAGTATGGAGAAAATCGATATATGTGCATTAACAGAAACCTGGTTTAAGGGTCCAGACAGCACCCCAGCACTACCAGGCTACAATTCATACCATACATTTTGGTCACAAAACCCGGACCGAAATACAAAAGGCGGGAGAGTATCTATATTCATCAAGGATACCCACACCTCCAGGTTACTGGCACAGCACGATGCTTCAGAGATCACTCAAGTGCAACTAACAATTGGCAAAACTGATATTCAAATTATAGCTTGCTACAGATCACCCACTATATCCCAGGACCCCCACTTTACATTCCTGGAAACATAAAGGTCCTACCAAACACCCTGACATTGGGTGATTTCAATTACTCAAACATTAACTGGGAGAATTACTCAAGTACAAACTCCCTTGCCCAACATTTCCTAGAATTTATAAACTCAAATGCCCTGGATCAACTGGTCAACACCCCCACCAGAGGTGACAACATACTAGACCTGGTCATCACCAACATGGGCGACCAGTGTTCCCCACCGGAGGTCAACCCCTCGCTGGTTAGATCTGACCATAAACTAATAACTCTGGATATCCACATTCCGCCACCAGACCCGGTAAAAGAAACCACCATGAAAAACTTTTCAAAAGCTAACTTCACGTTACTTAAGACCGAGGTGGGAAGTTTCAAAGCCCCCATGCTACAGGATAACGCTGTCCAAGCTGCAAAATCCTTTACTAATGCACTCTACGGGCACCTACAACAATGCATGGATCGTGCTATCCCAAACAAAATCAAGACTCGCTCCTCCAAGAAAGGGAAACCAGTCTGGTGGATCCCTGCCAAAAACAAGCTATACAATAGAAGGAGGAAACTAGTATAGAAAAGAGTAAAATCTCAAGAAGGGAAGACATCCCTGATCAGTATCAGCAAGAAACTACGTTCTCTCATAAAATCATCCAAGGCTAGCTTCGAAAGAAAAATTGCCATGGACTCCAAAGATAACCACAAGGCATTCTTTAGCTATGTCAAGAATCTAAGTGGCAATTTTCAGATCTGCTCGGAGTTAGTGCAGAATAGCACAAAATAAACTGAACCGACCGATATAGCCAACATCCTGGCAGACAGGTTCAGTGCAAACTTCACCCCCCTCTCACCCCCAAAAGGGCCCATAACTATACCAGAGGAATGTAGTGCCCCTGAAATCAAAGACACTCAGGTTAAAACAGCCCTTTCTAAAGCCAAAAACACAGCATCAATGGGACCGGATGGTGTCCCAGGCTGCGTCCTACACGAGCTCAAAGATGAACTAACCCCTCACCTAAACACACTGTTTAAACTCAGCCTCTCCACAGGCTACATGCCCACAGAGTGGCGCACAGCAACAGTTATTCCACTCCACAAACGTGGAGCCACAACGGGCCCCGGGAACTATTGCCCTATAAGCCTGATTAGCTTGGTCTGCAAAGCTATGGAGAGCATCATCATGGATCTCATTAACAGAGACATTGGGAATCTCCAAACACTGGACCCTACCCAGTTCGGCTTTGTTAATGGCAGATCATGCCTCCTAAACCTGGTGAACTTCTTTGAGACAGTCACCAAGGCTATAGACGAGGGAAAGGTGGTCCACACACCCTACCAAGACCTCAAGAAGGCCTTCGACACCATTCCCCACTCAGGTATTATAGACAAGCTCACCAGCCTGAACATAAACCCCTACGTCACGAGATGGGTTGCCAACTGGCTCACGGACAGAACCCACATGGTAAGAGTTGTGGGAGCTAGGTCTGACTCTAAACCGGTTACAAGTGGCATCCCCCAGGGCTCAGTCCTAGGACCCCTCCTGTTCGGCATATACTTCTCAGAGGTACAGGCAAGCACAAGAGGACTATGGCTGACCAGGTTTGCAGACAACTGCAAACTAGGGGCTATAACTGACTCTCTGGCTGACACAGACATCCTCCAAAAGGGTCTCACAGAGACAGATACCTGGTGTCAAAACCATGGCCTCAAGCTAAATGCCAAAAAGTGCATAGTCATCCCCTTTGGAAAAAACGAAGTACCCACAAACTACCACATAGGTGGTAGCCCCCTAAATATGGAAGACGTAATATGGGATCTGGGGACCCAAGTAGATCGTAACCTCTCCTTGGATAATTACATTGCCAAAGTGGTTAGAAAATCCTTCTATGTGGCCCACCTAATCACAAAAGGGTTTGCATCCAGATCAAAAGAGGGCATTGGGCCCCTCTATGCATCACTCATCAGACCCATCACAGAGTACAATGCCCCATTTGGGATGTACCTTACAAGACACCTGCTACAACTGGAAAGACCACAGAAGTACCTCACCAAGAGGATCACTGGCCTCAAGCAGATGCCCTATGCAGCTCAACTGAAGAAACTCCAGCTGTACTCGGTTGCATACCGCCTACTCAGAGGTGATCTCTGCCTGACATACAAGGCCCATGTCCAACCCAGAATTGATGGACATGCTCCACCTAAAGAAAACTATATCCCCTCGAGCCACACGCTCCAGGAATCTAAACCTCACCACAACAATAAACAGGACATGCTGGAGGGATAGATTCCTATCCCACACACTTCCCATGCTCTGGAACAAGATTCCAATCTACATTATGCAGAGCTCCACGCTAACCCTCTTCAAGAGGAAACCTTGACGAGTGGATGGGAAACAGAAAGTTTACCCCAGGGATCACTTCAATGGCTCTGCTGGACAGAGGCACAGGGAACTAATCTAAGGGGGTGGCGAAAGCCAACACATTCCGGCTAGGCTTATAAATGCCTTCGGGCAGATAGCCTAGTACCTACCTATGAATAATATACATGCTGCTGCATTCCAACCTTAACTAAAACAAGGGCAATACACAAAAAACTCAGTTACTGTAACAGGAATCCAATACACTTAGTATACCACACCTAAGTCTAACAGATTGCCAGCTTGTGTAATCAAGATCCTTATATACTATAGCCAACACCTGCCAATAGGGGAAATGTGCCAATCAGCAACAGGAGTAGCTGATTCAAACAGGCAGGGACAGAATCAGTCCTCTTCTCACCAACAGTCAACCCCCAAGTCACTCACCCATTGTTTGTTTCAAATTCAGATGAAACAAGAGGCAAATAATAACAAAATCCAATTAGTATAGTGTTTTCAATTCCATGTGAAACAAGTGCAATACACAAATAAAATTCGGTTATCATAGCAGGATTCCAAAAAGCTTTTTACACCATAGTTCAGTACTATAAAGATACTGGTGAAGGCTACAACACAGACTGGCCCGCCAACGCCGCAGTGCTTTAATACAACAATATTAGCCACCTGATGGTGTGAACCTTGGCTTCAAATGGCTGTCACTGATGAAGTGACCACTCCCCTACATGCACAAATGGGAAAAAGGGGTTGTGAATAGATTAAAATATACAGCTCCTACCTCCCAGCTAAGAGACACATGACACAAGGTTTAAGGAATTCGGTTTCCCATTTCCCACTTTAACATGAGACACTCTTAAACGTTACCAGTACCATCAACTATGACTATGATAACACTAACTTCTCCAGCAGGGGAATGAACTGCTTATCCATCTACCCAGTATGTCTTTACATGTTAATCAGATGCAGATGGCTTCATGTTGTATGAAAAAAATATTATCAAAAAAAATATTATCAAACCATCACATTTAATATGAGAGCTTATACATAAAGAGGTGACTTCTGAGCCCAAGAACCTCTGTTCTCTACCGAAATACATTAATGGCACTGTGTATAACTCAAAGTTTAATTTGACAAAGTAAAACACCAATGAAATGTAATAGCATGGACTGGGGTAAACACACTATTACAGGACAGACATTTTAAAAACCTTCCTTTCCTACTTTACAAAGTACATGAATTCTTGGTTTACTATCATTAGAACGAAATGTACAATGGCGAATTGGCATATTATCGAAACGAAAATGTGAAAATCACAATATTGAAAAAAAAAGAAGTTGAACTAAATGACTGCAAATTTTCGAACGGTCATCACACTTCCGGTAACAGCAGTAATGTGCATTGCACAGTAAAGAACGTGTTTGCAAGGGGCCAAGCCTCCCCACATGCAACCCCCCACACCCCCTGCTACTTATGTATACAAATTCCAGGATCGCAGTATAGTGAGGGAAAGGGTACATTTCCCGTTCCCCACTACAGTGCGATCTGCATCACAATGTCAAAATTCACAACATCGAATGCTGTATTGGATTCGCTGTTGTAAGGTTCAACATTCTGGCATTCGTGTTTTATTTGTGCGAAACTACCGTTTCGCACAATTTTGCCATTTTGCACAAATGTCAATTGACAAACTGATAGCAAACCTGAATTCTCATCCCAAATCCCATGTGATCAGACACAGACTTTTCTATCCAATTCATCCTTAAACATTCTCCCCTTTAGATAATGTTCACAATTCCATTAAAACTGTGAAGTCGAGAAAGGCAATTTCCCTGGTGGTTTTAAACTGTGAGAGATGCAAACTAATGCAAGGTGACACACTAAGACATTACACCTCTGCCTGTCATGATGTTATGAAAGGGGAACAATATCTCATTAACTGAAGCAAGCAACTGCTTATGCTCATGCTAAAATTAAATAAAACTAAACTGCAAAGTTCTCCCTACATACCTGTCTCATTACTTGATATGGACTATAAAATATTCATGACTATTTAGAAATGCAGGATTAAACTGTTAATAACACCGTTTATCCATCCCTAGTGAGGTTTTGTTAAAAATATACACATTTGTGATAACATCAGCCAATTCCTGTTAACACTTCTACATCTAGAAGCCAGGTTATCCCAATTTCACCCTGACTCTAGATGCAGAAAAGACCCTTCTTCAACTTTTGTATACACTTCACTAAATCTACAGACAAACAGAAATAATTTTTTGTACTGGCCTCCCACCCCTTCCAAAAACCACCAAGTAGTCAGAGGTATGAGGAAGAAATGCCTTTCCTCAAATTTGCTCTGGTAACTAACAGACTGACATGAGCTATTAGGGAAACAAAGAATGTCACAATGGTGTCTATGCAGACAAAGAATGCATAACTGGCCAATTAGTTTGTTTTTTATCTGAATAAAACTCAACAGTATCTCATGTTTAGTAGATCCCGGAGGCCTTTTGTTGTTAATCAGGCTATACTCCAAATAAATAAAAAAAATGAGGTACAACATAAACACACACAACAGGCCTGTAGAGCACGTCTGATCTTTATGTCTTCAAAAGGGACCACCTACACATACAACTGTCTCCACAATTCAGCAGCTCTGTTTATTAGTTCAGACAGCAAACTGAAGGGCTAAATAACTGGTCACTACCTATGCAGAGAATGAGATTACTCACCAGAAGTGCTCAAAGCCAAGGTCATAAAATGGAAGAAGCCTCCAAATTTGTGAACCCAATTACTTCATCTGTTCTAACAGATGCCTGAAAGCTAATAGACATTCTCACGATTCTCCAAAACAGCCCCATCACAGCCGCAAATACATTTTCCCTCTAGTCCATCCATATGCTGATCCTGAGATCAATAATGCAACAACGGGTTAAAAATGCACCTTACAATGGTTCCAAGTATTCAAAGGCCTTAAATTGTTTCAAATAAATTGTTTAAAATGAATATCTACTTCATCAGAGAGTTTCTAAAACTACCTACAAATCAAGACAATTTTCTGCTCAAAGGACTGTCAATGGCCTGATGCCCTTGGCCAACAGGGAGTAACACATGGCATGCTCTCACAAAATGGCACTGCTGTTCATCTAAATTCTAAAGCATGTAATGCTATCCAATTGAAGTATAAATCCTTTTGTGGAAATGTGAAAAAGCCTTGGCAGTGACATTACCAGATTAGAGACACTTACCATGTCAGAAACAATTACACATAACACTGAATCAACCATATGACAAATATGCTATCCAGAAAAAATTGTAATAATTTTTCACCAGTTTGTTCTTTTTTAGGTTTGGCAAAGTTTTTTTCCAAAAGTATCATCACTATGATGGAGATGCCAAAGTTTGGAAACTAGTAAGCAGTAAATATTTTTAAGAAGGTCAAACATGACCATAATTCTAGGATGCTGCTGCTTCCGTTACAAAGCACACACAGGAATCTAACTTCCAGTACACTATAGGTTTGTGAACTGCAGAGTCCCCATCTATTCCTCTGTAACTCAGGGAAGACTACAAGGTACTACAGTTTCTATAAGCACTAAGAGCCCCTCTCCAAAAAAAAAAAAGATTTTTTGTAATTGCTCAAAACTGTCAAAAAGGCAATGACTACGGAAAAAGAGAGAAACAAAACCAAGCAAGCAGCATGTAAGAATGGAGTATACTGGTAAAATGTTCATGTTGTGACAGAACAGCATTACATGTGATAGTAATTCCTTCATATATTCCCTTGTCCTACTCTTTGACTTTTATGAATGTTTACTTGCTTGCACTGGGTGGCCTCAATCCTGTTAGAAATATGGTAAATACTATAGGCCAGAAATATCAAGATCATGGCCCACAGACTCCAAGAAGTCTTAATATCAGCATAATTAAAGATGCAGGAGGTGTCTACACTACTTTTTTAGCTACATCACCTGCATTTCATTTTGTCTTTGAGACTGTGGCCCTTGCCTGAGTTTGGTAGTCCTCATATAGCACCAGTAGTTATTTGAGTTTAAGACCCCTGCTACAGTCTCTGGTCCTTCTCCATAGTTTTATCATTTTCTTCTATTTTTTGCGTTATGTTATTATAAATTACTTACTTATAATATTACCAAGAAAATCCAGCTAGGTTATATTGCTTATTTTCAGTGAAGGGCTGGGGGAGCTCTAAAAATAGTAAATACACAAAACAACATTGATATAAACTGCAAAGATAAATAATGTAAAAAATAAAGCACATTTAAGCAGAAATTAGAGGGCACCATAAATAGAATCAGTGCACAAATAAATTATAAGTACAGTAAGATATTAAGACAGCATTTTAAATATAGCAACATTAGACAGCATATATTGATAATATGGGAGAAAAGCAATATGATATATGAAGCTACATCCATGTTAATATGCCAGCTGAGAGGAGTACAATAATGCATACATTTCTTATGGGATGAGTGTAATAATCTCCCATCAGTAAGTCATGGAAATGCAGGTTGGAAAATGGTTTAGTTGGGGAAGAAGAGGAAATTGTGAGCATTTTGATAACCTTGACCCTGCAGATTTAGAAAAGCTGCAGATATATTTTAGATATTGTACTGTTTTTCAAAGCAAGAAAGTTGTCTGTTTGCCTGATGGTGAAAAAAATGCTGTTCCATTGTTTAGCTATGCTTACTTACTTATAAAGGGTCCCCCATTGCAGTTACGGGATTTCTGGGGTTAAGGTCAAGTGCTGGAATAAAAGTAAGTTCCTCTCAACCAAGGGAAATGCTGTCTTTTCAACAGACTACAACAATTTAGCAATAAAAGCAGATTATGAAATTTGAAGGCAGCATGTAGCCATGCCTCATTATAACGTAACTTAATGTCTACTGTATTTGGTAATTTTTTTATAATTTAAAAACAAGAATTTGCTACTACAGCCCAAATGAGCCCCTTGCCCGATCTCATTTCCAGTGTTATACTCTCCTTCCCATTCTGTCTTAAATCCTTCAAAAACTTTTACAAAAATGTCAGTTAAGAAAATTGTCTATTTGGTCCATTCCAGTATGAAGGAGGGATTAGGAGACAGTTTGTCAAACAGTATCTTCTATACATAGTGGATTGGCAACCATGAAAATAAGCTGAAATGAAATACCCTTCCTGATTGCATTTGGCCATTTCTTCTCTGGCAAACACTATTGTACAATAGCCAATAACAATAAAGAGTAACAGCCAATATATTACATTATTACTGCTATCACTGGAGGAAGTAAAATATAACATGAGGAGATTGTAGTTATTCACGCTAATGACCCTGTTTAAAAAAAAGATGATCTTGAGAAGCAACACTGTCTTCTCTGTATGCCAAGCACTATTCTGAGACAATGAAATGTTACAGTCACACATGAGCAAAAGGAATGCTTCACTTTGCTCTACATGCCTGCAAATGACATTTGGTGCACCACTTGATTAGAAAACAACATATAGTAATATGGTTTTCCTTGTTTATTTAACAATTAAGATCCTGCTGCTGCACAAAATTGAAATAAAACAGCCTCATGTAAGGTTCTCTGGCTACAACTAACTAAAATAGCCTCCAGATTTTAAGCTGTACTGTGTGCAACAGAATGAATACAGCCTCCTGAGGCGACATGGGTTGTAAAATTATTTTATCTAAATTAAACTGAAACATCTTGTTTTGCACTTTATGACTTCAGGGAAGCAATGTACGTCATTCTAAATAACCTGTCTGAAAACAATACAGAGCACTGTAACTATAATCATGAACAGAAAAAAGGACACAGGTTGGTAGAGAGAAGCTTTCAGCTTCTCATTGCATCAACATCTCTTCATTAATATCAGTGGTAAAGTGCTCTCATTATTGGCATCCATCCAATCACTGACAAACCCTTTCTCCCATTTTCGTATATGAGGATGGGGTGTAACTTCAGCAGTGACAGTCATTTTCATACAAGGTAACATCACATGGTGGCTAGCATACTGTTCTGATGTTTTATTCATCTGCATACTGGTTTTATTCACTTTTTTTTTAAAAGATCATGTTAAAGGCACAAAATCTTTCTTTTCACACAAAAAAGTGTTTGCATTCATCTTTATCAATGCAAACACGTTTTTGTGCGAAAAGAAAAGTGCATTTTGCAGCATTTAAGAAAAAAAAAACATAAAGATTGTTTCTTAACATTGAAGAAAAAATGTCCTGAGCCTTGTTTATGGCAGTAATATTCTTAGGAGGTGGTTAAGTCACTTTGTGTTCCACCTCTAATTATGCTGGATTAACATAGGGTGCATAAATGTAAATTAGTAATGGAATTGCCAGTCTGTTACATTAAATTAACAGTCTGTCCATTCCATAATTAATTTACAGTTACTCACATATGCTAATCCAGCATCATTCAAACTGGAACCCAAAGTGATGTGATGGGTAGTGTAAACAATGTAGGTATTACTATCATCCATTTATTAAATGTTTAGGGTGCATGGTGTTTAAAGCAGTTAAAGCCAAGAAATGCAAGTACAGTACCCAGAATTTATTTACAGTTATAAGGTTCTAGTCCAGCCAAGGGCAACTACAATAACTATCTAATAAGGCCATGCTGTTAATGTGAAGTATACTCTGTTGTCCTTTACAAATAAAGTATTTTTAACTTTACTTACAGTGTACTGATGCAACAATCCTTGCTGGCTACCATTGAAATAAAACAATATTCCTAAACCTGCTATATTCTGTCAACTATTTTCAGGTTACTAAATGACATCCAAAGATACCAAAAGAAATGGTGCACACTAAAATTACTATTTACTCCTAATGCTGTGAAATAGGAAACCTGGGCCTCTACTCCACTTGCCAAACAGACTGAAGTTATCACTAAGTCTGCTTGCAGAACAAAGCGATTTGGCACTTCAGTGGAATATCAGTTGGGTTAATATTCAATCCACACCTTCATATTCATATTACTTGTGTCATTTATTAGTATATGAACTACTGGTGTCTGCACCTCAAAAAATAATCCCTTCCAATTAATGTAAGGCATTAATTTAAATCCATTTAAAAACTTTTGGAGTATATCCATTCTGTGCCCTTACCAGATGTCTGTACTTTATCTGCAGCTCTAAAGGTACCTGGTTCTTAGGCATATGTCCACGTGTACAAATACTAGCAAGACCCCAGCCCTTGAAAATGAATAGAGTTTTACTGTAATACTAAATCCACCCCTACTCATTAAATACAAGTAACACCACATTGCATGCACACATACAAACATTCAAATCTGATGCAGTGGTAATATAATCAACACACGCACACAAGTCAGCGACTGATTCCTGAATTGAAAAATGAACATTTTTTCAGTTTAACTGAAAGTATGCATGACAACCAATTGCATTATTTCAGTTTAACCTACTTTGGAATGAAACATGAATTGCCTATATTCCTTACAGCATGTGTAGTCAAACCATCTGCCACCATCCATCACTGAAACAGTAATTTAAAAAAAAAATCTGTGTGAGCTTCAAGCAGGATGGACTTTACACATTTTTTTTTTGTCATGCAGTAGTTTCTTTTTTCACTTATATCTTTCACAATGATATAGCAGACAGACTGCTAAATTCCACTCAACAACACACATATGCTCAGGCTGTAAGTGCCAAGTTCTTAAAATAAATACATTGTGCCCCTTTTTTCATGTTGTAATAAAGATTGTGAGCTTCACTGACTGACCCAAAATCCCAAAAATCCTTCCTTCATGACTTATCATCATGTAGAGTTCCAAGACCTTACATAAACCAGAGGGCCAGCTGTTAGGTAGTACAATGCGTTGCTTCAAATATTTCAATCGGGCTTCCTGAGACGCAGGACACAGTGAAATTGAGTGGGATATGTTTTACATCCATCTAAATAAAGATTTTAGGAGTTGTGTTACTGCACACTATTGGAATTTTTGACTGTACACAATGTGTTCCCACAAGTTATTTATAATAACTACATTTCTTGACATCTTAAGCAAAAATGTTCCACACACAGCTTATGGGTTTATACTTCATGAACTATGGGATTATGACTACACAACATTGTCCTGAAGACCCTCATCTCAATCACTGGCCAAAGCCACCTTCTAGGTAAGATTCCAACTTAAGCTAACACTAAAGCTATGCTTTAAAGTGTAAGAATGGCACACTACAAACTTTGGCTAAAATTTCAGAAAACTCCCTTAAGTTTTGATGCACCATTTTTTTGTCCAACCCAACCTTTTAATTGCGATTTACAAGGAGTTAATTTCTTCATGGGTCTTTGTAAACGGGATTGTTATCACTTTTCATATGTAATCTAAGATGCAGTTTTCACACTAATACAGGAGACATCTGACAGTGAAAGTGAATTCATAAATTTATGTACGGTCATTTTGATGAATGCATTCACAAAGCAGCTTTATAAAACAAGGTGCTGATCATTTGTAGTGGAATTTTAACTGTCTCTGTTACAATGTGGGACATACTTTATCAAAAGCAGTCTGGAAAGTCTGGTCAAGTTTCAATACTACAAAGGAGTAATTTCTTCATGGTTCATTACAGCTGTAATAACTACATAATATTTTAATATTCGTGCATGAAATGACTAACCTGACATTACACACAAACATTTAATTTATTGAAAGCAGACTCTTATCTACAGTAGCATTCACTATTTTATTGAAAAATGACAACACAACTTCACAGTATTATGAAACCAGACAGTTTTTAGACTGAAATGAAAATCTTTTTACAACTCAGTAGTATTTTTTTTTAATTTCCTATGCATAAATACTTCTAGTCCTGACAGCTATATTCAATAATTAATTCCTGAAGTTAATCATGAAACGAATATATGGGAAATTTAAATCCTGACTCTAAAATAGACATTATACTTTTACTGTTAGCACTGTAACCTCCATTACTGAATTACACTCACCACTGCAGATGTTTCTCCACAGCACGCTTTGAATGCATGTAACATGTCTTCATTTACAGAAGCTGGCAAATATCCTGTTTTCCACTATCACTGCAGGTCATGTCTAATGCAAATCAGCTCTTGATATTGACAAATGTATTTTATAAACAAGGCAGTGAAGGGCATTATCCAGTGGCGGATGCTAGTCTAAGTACTATTTCAGGTTATCACCCTTCCCCCATCCCGTACACACACACACACACACACACACACACACACACACACACACACACACACACACATATATATATATATACACACACATATACACACACACACACACACACACACACACACACACACACACACACACACCATCACAGTGCACAAAGCTTGCAGGACAAGCAAGACCCAATTAGTAAAAAGTTACAGAGCACAGTCAACAAGAATGCAGCATGCTCTATACATGTCAAAGGTTTATTCAAGAATGCAGCATGCTCTATACATGTCAAATGTTTATTCAAGAATGCAGCATGCTCTACACATGTCAAATGTTTATTCTAAACAAAAGTCTGAAAAAATAGCTTCTTACAGCCTTCAGAGAGGACCTCACCAAAATTCACGTATACAGCAGATGACTCCTGACTGTAAACCACCATCAAAAACTTCTTCCTAGTTACTTACTTAACAAGCAAATTTCTGTGTGCTGGAACCATCTTATTAAAGAGAAGTCAGTCTTTTGGTGTAGATGCAGAGAATCTGTCTGCCGTAATAGTCATGGTGCCTCAGGAATGACACAGACTAACAAGGAAGGGGTGGGAATGGGGGAAGGAGCCATAAAGCACGTTTCTGATGTTAAATTACTGTAGGTTGGAGTTCCAGCTGTGAAAGACAATGCCCTTATGAATATACCAATGGTTTCCACATAATTAAGCCAATTACATTCCACTTTAATCAATGAGCATTATAACAGATCTCTCAAAGTTTTCATAAAATTAGATTAACATTCTCAGGTGAACATGGCTTCCAGCCCCACTGTAGCACTGCACCGATACTTCATAAGCTACTTATATACTACATAGGGAAAAATATGGCTGATCATCAGTGGCGGCTGGTGACTTCAAATCGAAGGGGGGCTGCAGGAGACAGCTGAATGGGTGATGCCAACTAGAAAGGGGAGGAGCTATGCTCAAAACCATAAAAACTGGAACTTTAATTAAATAAGCTGCCCTGGGTGCCAAACCGTCATTATGAGAGTCCAATCAAGACAATGTGAAGTGTAGAAGAAAAAAAAATATTTCAATGCATTGGCTGCATGACAGCTTACTTAATATCTAGAGCGAAGCAAAAAGGCTGTGAGGCATGAAAAAATAAATTACTTTTTACATACGTTTACTGGAATGCCAGTCTAAATCAAGTATAAAAAAACAAGCAGCACTCAACTCAAACCACTTCTCCTTGCACTGCAGTTCTAATTATAATTTATATTCAGCTTTATAAAAAGTACCAAGTAACATGATGAAAGTAGCAAGCTCTGTGATACCCCAATTTGTAAAAAAGTTTCTTATCCAAAAAAGACCTGCTGCCTGACAACTATCTACTTGTTTCATTGGGAAAACATGATCAAAGTGAGAAATGAACGGCAAACAAGAAAAGTTCAGTTGTGTACACTTACCATAAATGTAGATGTTAGAGTGTATTCATTGTTGCAGTCATTACATTTGGGTAATCTGCTGGCAGGTTGTCCTCAGTTGGCCTGAATAACTAAGTCTTGGGTCCTGCATCGGTTGCTGTCTCCTCTTCCATGACGTCAGGTTGTCAGGGGTATAAAACATGCAGCCGATGCCATTTTATTCAGTTTTTCTTGCCCCAAATGTCAGGTGCCCCCCAAATGGGAGCAATAAAAAAAAAAAAAAATATATATATATATATATATATATATATATATATATAAACAGTAAATATATAAATGCACTTTTAGAAACATAAACTTTACCTTCAACTAAAAGCAAATACACCACAAAGGCTTTTGAGTATAGTGAAGGAAAGAAAAGGTATAGAAAGGGGGATGGCGGGTGGGTAACCCGGACTGCAACAGTGAATACACTTGAACATCTACATTTATGGTAAGTGTAGACAACTGTACTATGTTCTTCATGTTTCACTGTTGCAGTCATTACATTTGGGTAGAATCCCAAAGCTATGGATGGGAGGATGGAACTAGATAGCATTAAGAGCAGCTATAAGGCCCTGTAGAACTACAGTGGCAAAGCCTGCCCTGGATTTGGAGAAGAGAGGCAAATGATAATGCTTTGTGAAGGTATGAACAGAGCTCCAAGTAGCAGCTTCTAGAATGTCTTTGGTTGGAACTCCTCTGAGAAAAACTGCTGAGGCAGAGGCAGCCCTGGTGGAATGTGACCTTATCCCCTTGGGTACAGGTTTACCATGGTGCAAGTAGCAGAAACGAATGCAGTGGCTTATCCACTTAGAAATAGTCTGCTTTGATATAGCCTTCCCCTCTGATCCTGCAGTAAACTCCACCAGTAGTTGCTCAGACTTTCTTAGAGATTTGGTCCTGTTTAAGTAGAATCTTAGTTGTCTTGTGTACATCCAATGAATGCAGAATCTGCTCCCCCTTGTTCTGCGGATTTGGGTAAAATGGTGGCAGGTGAATTGTTTGGTTAAGAGCCACACTGGATACCACCTTAGGCATAAAAGAAGGATTGGTCCTGATTGACACCCTGTCCGGGTAAAATGTAATAAAAGGCTCCACAGCCATGAGAGCCTGTAGTTCTGAAACCCTTCTTGCTGAAGTGATTGCCAATAGGAAAGTTGTTTTCCAAGATAAAATGTTTATATCTGCAGTAGGAGGCAGGGTGAGGTTTTCCAGCAGAAAATTGAGGTCCCATGCAGGAGTTGGTGATCTTCTGGGAGGCCTTAAATTTTGGCCCCGCTAAGATACTGTTTAAGCAGAGGATGAGAAAAGAGGGGAGGGCTCTGTGTTGTAATGGGCCGAGATGGCAGAGGCATGGATTTTTATTGAAAAAAAAGATAGGCCCCTGTCAAGCATCTCAGTCAAATATTGTAAAATCTGAGGGATATTTGGCTTTGCTGTGTCCGTTCCTTGTGCTTGGTTCCAAGCACAGAATCACTTCCACTTATCAGCATAGGATTTTCTAATACTAGGCCTTCTGGCTTTCAAAATGACATCCATCACAGATTTACTGAGAGGTGTTGTTTGAATAATTAAATGATCAGCCATGCTGCAAAGTTCAGAGTTTGGAGCTGAGCGTGCAGAATTTGATTGTTCTGCTGAGACAGTAGATGAGATATTTGAGGTAAGTACCAAGGAGGAAGTTGAGACATATTCCTTAGAATTGGGTACCAGTGCTGGCGAGGCCAGTCCAGAGCAATTAGGATAATTTTTGGTTTTTCCTGTCTGACTTTTAGTAAGACCTTGGAGAGAAGAGGCAGAGGAGGAAAGGCATAGATTGATAGGTTTTTCCAACTGAAGGATAGGGCATCCTTTCCATGCTTGTCTGTGATAAGTCCTTGTGCAGAATTTGTCCAGTTGATAGTTTTGGGGAGAGGCAAACAGATCGATGTCTGGGCTCCCCCATTTCTGTGTTACCATGCTGAAAGATTTGTGGATCCAGCTTCCACTCGTGCGGGTCCATAAGATTTTTGCTTAGGTCGTCTGCCAGAGTATTTTGTTTTCCTGGCAGGAATTGAGCTTGAAGATGTACTTGGTAAGTCAAAGTTGTGTTCCACAATGCCATGGCTAGTCTGCAAAGGGGGTAGGAATGTGTACCCCCCTGCTTATGTACCACATAACCGTGGTATTGTCCGTCTTTATCAGTAGCTGTCCTGGATGAAGTAAGTCCTTGAAGGCTGTCAGGGCATTCTGAACAGATAGCTTCTCTTTCTGGTTGATATGCAGATGCATTTGTTTTGGGCTCCATTTGCCCTGAATGCATCTCCCCGCCAGGTGGGCCCCCCAAGCATAGTCTGATGCATCTGTAGTTAGGGTTTGGGTGGCAGGGGGTAGAGTGAATGACAGTCCCTTGTTTTGGTGACATGTCTCTGCCCACCAAAGAAACTCTTGCCTTGAAGCGGAGGTATCTTCTGCATGATTCCCTTATTGGGATATGCAGGTATGCCTCTTTTAAGTCTAGAGTCAATAACCAAGCTTTCCTGCCCAGCATAGGCAGTAGCTGTTGTAAAGTCAGCATTTTGAATTTTGGAATGTCCAGGAACGTGTTCAAAATTGATAAGTCCAGTATTGGACACCAGGCATGGTCTTTTCTGGGTACCAGTAACAGTCTTGAATAAAAACCTTGTCCTTTTTCCTTTTCTGGTACTGGTTGAATAGCCCTCATATCCATGAGGGACATAACTTGTTTCTGAGCCTCTGCCCACTGATTTTGTGGCAGATCTGGCCAACAGTTTGGAAATGGCAAAGTATAGAAATTAAATCTGAACCCCTGGGATACTATGTTTAATACCCACTTGTCCTGGGTAATTAACTGCCAATTTTGAGCATGAAGTGCTAATTTCCCCCCCAAGGGGGTTGCCAAAAGATAAGTGCTTGGCGAAGGTAGAGGGAAGTCATTGAGACTGCTTACTGTAGGGTTGTACTTTGTTTCCTCCAGATTTGGAGGTGGAGACACCCCACTGCTTTGACCTGTAAGAACCCTGTGATTGGTATCTAGAGCCTTTTGAGCATCTGAATTTGCCTTGAGAGTCTCTGTTGGACACAGGAAAGGACCAATTTTTAGTAGGCCAGTGCCTACTGAATCTGGGTGGCTGCACTTGCAAGAAATCTTTTACAGTTTGCATAGATTTAGCTTTGTCTTCCATTTTCTTTAAAACCTCTTCAGCCTTATTACCGAACAGAGTATCATGCTGCAAAGGGGCATCCAACAATTTAGCTTTAACATGATCAGGCAGATTTTGCTACTTGAGCCAGGCATGCCTTTTAATCACAGATCCAGTATCTGTGGCCCTGCAAGAGACCTCCAAGGAATCAAAACCACATTGCAAAGTATGCTTTCCAACCTGTTCTGCTGAATGCAATAATTCCTGTAATTATTTATTTTCCACACAATCAGAAATCAACATCATTTTCTGTTTCAATAAGCCCATAACATGCTGTTGATATTTAAGCATATAAAACTGGCAGTTTAAGGCCCTAATTGCCAAGGTTGCAGATGTATAAACCTTCTTTCCCCATCTATCCAGTGCCCTGGAATCTCTATCAGAGGGGTTAGGATTTTTTGGCTGTAGAGGCCTTTACACCTTTGGGACCCTGTGAAATAGTCTCAGGATCAGCAGTAGGATTTTTAAATAGAAATTTGTGGGAGTCAGGAACCCTGTAATATCTGTCTGGCTTACTAGGAGCCATGCTTGAATCCGAAAACACATAATCAACAATGTCTAATACAGGAGGTATTGCCAAAGGCCTATGCTGAGGAAGAAGAAGGAAATCCCCAAGCCTCTTTTTTGATTCAGAGAAATCCTGACTCTCCCAATGAAAATGTTCCCTTAAAGTATGCAAGGTTTCTCCAAAAGAATAATCCTCAGGAGGAGATGCAGATGGGATGGATTCTTCTGCATCAGAATCCTCATAGGGTGGAATAGAAAATTCCTGATCAGAAGAGGAATCAGAAGAAACAGAAACCTGATCTGAAGATTCATAATCAGTGTCTTGCCTAGGCCTCTTAGCAGGGGGGGGGGGGTTGGGAACCCCTGATCAAGGTAATTAAGTCCTCAGCTATTTTGATCATCTGTTTTTTAGGCATAAGGGCCTGAGCACGTGGCTCTTGCGTCACTTTTTTAGACACAGAAGATGTTTTTGATCTTGTTTTTGAGGCTGGCGTTGGTTTTATATAAAAATGTTGAGATCTGAAAACACCCTCAGCAGCCGGTGCCTGCTCAGCGGCTCCGGACCCATCCAAGGGAGAGACATCCGTGGGTTCAATACTCTGAGAATCTCGCGGCATACCGGACTCCACATGGGTCTCGGTAGAGGCCTGTGACTCAAAAGTAGTGGGTATCAGGGGCTGGAAAAGCGCCTCACTGAGTACCGGTGAACCAGCGTCTGGCTTAGGAGAAGTTTCGTCGTCGGTTTTGGACCTTGACGGTCTGTCTGTCTTTTTTTTTTTTTTGCGCTTTTTGTGAACTCTGCTAGTCGGATTGCTAACCGACGACATTTCAGGGTAATTAAATCTGGATCCAAAAGATTTAGAAGCAAAAATATACTGACGGTTAATAGTGCGTTGGTTAAATCTAGCACAAAACAGACAGCAAGGCACGTTATGATCTGGGCCTAGGGAAGGAATACAGTACAAATGAAAATCCTTATGTGGTATTTGCTTCCCACAAGTAATGCAATTATTAACTTTTATTGACATCGGTAAGGAGCAAGAAAAAGTTTCCCCAACGGGGTACTTAGCTTTAGTTGAAGACTTCGGTTCTGAAACTCGAATGCGAAAATTTCAGGAGTTGGCCGACCGGCACTTGCGAACTGCTTCTGCTTCGGGCACCGCGCGGCAAGAAAGACTGAATAAAATGGCATCGGCTGCACGTTTTATACCCCAGACGACCTGACATCATGGAAGAGTAGACAGCAACCGACTCAGGACCCAAGACTTTGTTATTCAGGCCGACTGAGGGCAACCTGCCAGCAGATTACCCAAATGTAATGACGGCAACAGTGAAACACGAAGAACATCAAGCTCAAGATAAATTGCTTAAAGGATTACTGCACAGGTTATGGACCACACGACAGATTGGCATTCTGTTTAGTTTATGGATAGAGCCTACAAAGATGTCTGCAACAAAGGTAATGAGCTTCTTAAAATACTGCAATTCTGTCCTTTATAACAAATGCTGTCATATGCATTTCAATACCCAAGGCTTATACGTTACCTAGTTATGTAAGTATTCTCTGCATGGCAATAACAAATACTTTCAATGTTGATAATTCTTTAACAGTAAGCTTACTTGCATCTTACAATCTCAGACAAGCTTACCTGATGGTCATGAAAGCATTGCTACTTAAACACAGATCAAAGGGCACTTTCTAAATAATAAGAAGCATAATCAACAGTATAAAAATATGACATAAAACCAGAACATTCTGCAAAATCAAGCAAGGATGGATGAAAAGCCACTATAGTACTTGTGTCTACCTTGGATGGGGGGAATACTCTGCATAACTGCTCCTTGCCTTGCTTGGACACATCCAGAGTCACTATATGGGGGAATGGGGTGCAACAAGTATGTCACAACTTGAAATGTCTCTGGCTGACTCCGATGACCCTGACACATTTATCATACCTCTCAACTTCAGAGCAAGAAATCTGGACAAAGCCATATGCAGAAGCGGGACAAAGGTCCAAAAATAAGGACATTTTTTAAAGATTGCTCTTATAAACTTTCTAATAGAATAGTAGGTCTTGCATTAGTATGAATTTTCTGAAGGGTATGAAATCTGAAACTCAAATGTCTGTCATTATTTTCTTACTTCAATCTTTAATGATTTGTCACTAATTTGCCAGAAAACCACAATTTTATGAAGAACGGACCAAAGATGTGATGCAAAAATATAAAATAGCCACACAATACATCTGGGAACCTGTCAAAGGGACACTTTTTAATATTAGTACTGTTAGCTTGAGCAGCTGACAAAATAAATGAATCTACATCCATTTCTGAAGTAAACGTAATGTATAACTCTGATTATTACAGTTATTTATTAATTGTAAACCCTCCACGTTTTCTTCCAAAATTGCCATTTTGTGGAGGGATTATTAGAGGGAGGTACCACACAATAGCGTCTTTATTACACAAAAGAAAAGAACAGTGGTGAGCGCTTTCGCAAAACTAATTGCTTCATCAGACAAGAAAATAAAACACTCATTTGCTTATATACAGATGGAACCATCGACTCAATCACTGATGTCATAGGTCAATTAAGGCATTAAGGCTATATAAAAACTTATAAATGTATAAATATAGAAAAGGCTACATATAGAGAAAACTGCATATAAAAGACGCATATAAAACTGCATGTAAATGCATATAAAAACTGCATACAAAAACTAAATACAAAAACTATATACAAAACTGTTGGCAAAAGACCTAAGTAATGTGCATAGATATAAACTCCATAAATACTGTAGCTATGAAAAAATAAAGGGATAAAAATCTAGATCTAGTTATAAAATCTATCTACAATATGTATGTATAACTAAAAGTAGTCTATGTCTCTAAAATATGAATAAATAAAGTGTAATGAGTGTATGAGGTGCCTAAAATTAAACATGTTTGAGGCGTCTTGCTTTCAAGAAAGGAACCAAGGAAGTGCTCTTGCAATCAGCATAAGTATTAAGCTGTAACTGAAAATGCTTCATTTTCAGTTACAGCTTAATACTTATGCTGATTGCAAGAGCACTGACGTTGTCTATTATTGTTTTTGTCAGAAATGTCCGGTGTTTTATGTAGGTAAAACAAATAGATTTCTTAAAGACAGAATTCTAGAACATCTTCGTGATGTCAAAAATAAGAAACTCACTAATGCACTCGCCCAGCATATTATTAATACAGATAATTCACATTCTTTTAAGTTTTTTGTGCTACAGTGCATACGCAAAAACATTAGAGGAGGGGATATAGAAAATTTTACTGAAAGCTGTGAACAGAGATGGATCATTAAATTGAATGCAGATAAATATCCAGGCCTTAATGGCTCTACTTCCTTGGTTCCTTTCTTGAAAGCAAGACGCCTCAAACATGTTTAATTTTAGGCACCTCATACACTCATTACACTTTATTTATTCATATTTTAGAGACATAGACTACTTTTAGTTATACATACATATTGTAGATAGATTTTATAACTAGATCTAGATTTTTATCCCTTTATTTTTTCATAGCTACAGTATTTATGGAGTTTATATCTATGCACATTACTTAGGTCTTTTGCCAACAGTTTTGTATATAGTTTTTGTATTTAGTTTTTGTATGCAGTTTTTATATGCATTTACATGCAGTTTTATATGCGTCTTTTATATGCAGTTTTCTCTATATGTAGCCTTTTCTATATTTATACATTTATAAGTTTTATATAGCCTTAATGCCTTAAATGACCTATGACATCAGTGATTGAGTCAATGGTTCCATCTGTATATAAGCAAAGGAGTGTTTTATTTTCTTGTCTGATGAAGCAATTAGTTTTGCGAAAGCGCTCACCACTGTTTTTTTTCTTTTGTGTAATAAAGACGCTATTGTGTGGTACCTCGGTGTATTTTTGGTTATATATAGTTCTGGTTTTGTGCACCTGGGTTTTACCTGAAGCCGTCTCTCTTTTTATACATTATTAGAGGGAGAGCAGCATTTTGAGCCAAAATTGGGGCAGTTGAGAGGTTTGGATATGCCCAATTCTATAAAGCAATTTGCAAGTATGTCTCAACCTGTTAACACAGGAAATCAGGACAAGGCCAAATATATTGGGAGAACACACAAACAGTACTAAAAATTGCTCTTGTAAAAACTTAGTTGATAGAACAACAGGTCTTGCTTTAGCATGCATTTTTTCTGAAGGGTATGAAGTCTGAAACTCATTGTCTGTAATTATTTAGTGACTTAATTCCTAAATGATTTGCCAGAAAAAACACAAATTTTATGAGGAACAAAAATAAGAAGCAAAAAGCTATTTATTCTGTGAAAATTTGGACAGTTGAGAGATATAGTTCAGCTGAGCCAGGGCTTCTGAGTTTACCATCCTTCCCCCTCACAAAATCATGGTCGAATGGAGCCATCCCCTGCAGCCATTCCAATGTCCCATTACTTGGCTATTTTGCCCCATTTAACATAAACACTGCAATGTTCATACTGCTTTACTCCTACGATGATTTGGATTTCATTTGAAAGTTTTATTTTGTATTTTACAGCACAAACACTAAGACATCTGCTGAACAAAGCAATGCAGTCTCACAATGAAAATAGACTTAGCATTAAAACTCTGCCCTTGAAACTCACATTCATTGAAACAGCACTGAAATACACATTCAAAGAAAATAAATTTGGGTAGTATAAAGATTAACTTTGGGCTGTTTTCAAATGACAGGCCCCTTGCGCACAAAACACATGTTGTGTGATACACCATCCTGATTGTATTAAATAATATTCCTTGTATAATACAGTACAGTTGTTAGAAGGTGTTTTAAATTTTTTTGAACATTTTTCCAGTAAACAATAAAACAAAATGCATGCACCAATAATGACAAAACCGCCCAATTGAGAACATTTCCTTCATAAAAAGTCTACTCAAACTTATACAATCCACCAGTATCAGTAAATATGCACAATCTCTGCAGAAGTAAGTCATCTAAATAATTCCACATTAAAGAGATTTGTAACTAATGAAGAGGTTGCTGCTAGCAAACAACTTTATATTTCATTGTTTCATCTATAAATAAAGTGCTTGTTGCTCCTGAGGAATAAATTGCCTATATTACATTAAAAAAAAGATAAGCTAGTAATATTGCAATAGGAAATGGATGGCAAACTGATAACAGGTTCATTGTTACTAGGTATCTTCGCCAAAGAGGACATTCTCAGTACGGCAGCATCCACCCCCTGTGGGAATAGAACCCACAGCATTCTGCATCAAAAGTAAGTACACTACCTGTTGTGCTATTAACAATGCAAGCAGACTCAGCATAAGCAGCACTAAACTTCTCTTTCCCTGCAGCTCTCAGCTCCTTGTAAAATCTACTAGATACTGAACTGTAACTCAACTTTGCAACACAAGAAATCTGGAAAAAGCCAAAATTTATTGGGGGGACAAACGCCCAAAAACCAGGGACACATTAAACATTGCTTGTATAATCTTGGAAAGTTGCTAGAATAAAAAAAAATGCTGTGTTACCACGACAGATTTTACTGCCCAGTCTTGAACCCATGTCCCTGTGCAAAACACTCAGAGTAACATACCACTATGTCAAATCAGCTGTTTTGTGAAAGAAAGAAAGACTGAAACTTAAATGGCTACCATTTAGTGAATTCAGTTCTCACCATAGCTGTCAATCTCTTAGCACAAAACACCTGGACAAACCCAGTAATGGGGGAATACAGCACTCAAACGTATTCAGTGAATTCAGTTCTTGCCATAGCTCTCAACCTTAGCACAAAATAATACAGTCCCAAAAAGAGGGATACATTTCAAATATTCATCTTATAAACTTAGAAAATTGCTAGAATAAAAGGTTTTGTGTTACTATGTACTTTCTGAAGAATATGAAGTCTGAATTTCAAATGCCTGTCAATTTTATTTATTTAACATTTGTTAACCAGGAAAGTGTGACTTGGAACAAAAAAGAATAATATTCAGCAGAGCCCCAGGGAGAATTAATGCAGATACATGTCTTTGTAACATGGGAGGACACAAAAGCAAACCCACACAAACACAGGGAGGACATGCAGACTATATACAGAAGACATCCCAGCCACGAATCAAACCAGAGAACCTGCAGCTGTGAGGCAACAATACTAACACTGCACCATCAAATATGTAATGATTTAAGCATTCAGAAACCGCAGATGTTATGAGGAACAGAACAGGACAAAATATGAGGCAAAAATCTGCAAACATTTCATAAATGGTGGTGGGTAGGGAATTCAGGCTCTTGGCACCTACACCTCAAGGTACAGGGTTCAAGCCTGATCTCTAACCACCACCAGGTTCTGTGTGTAGCCACTGGTATAAAGCGACTGGGGCATTTTATACACACACACACACACACAGACCTCCGTTTCCACTTAACTCTGTGATCCTGTTTGTTCATGGCAGTAACATCTGATAACCTCCGTAGCACAAGGCAACCCTTCCACTTACCTCCACGATCCCGTTCACGGCGGCTACTAACTGCAAACAGCTTCAAGTCAGGCAGCGAACAAGGCAACCTTTCCACTTACCTCTGCGATCCCATTCATGGCAGCTATTAACTCCAGACAGCTTCAAGGCAGGCAGCAACAGCTAACTTAATAAGCAGGACATCTGATAACCTCTGTAGCAGAAGGCAACCCTTCCACTTAACTCTGCGATCCCATTCACGGCAGCTAACATAATAAGCAGCACTTAACTCCAGGCAGCTTCAAGGCAGGTGGCAACATTTAACTTAATAAGCAGCAATGCAATAATCCTGTTCGTCACTTAACTCCAGGCAGCTAACTTCAAGGTAGCCACCATTGCGCCGGACACAATTCTGGTTTCCAGTTCCTGTTCGTTCCAACATTTAAGACTGTAAACCTTGCAGTCCAATCCCTTCCAGTCTATGCAGTTAGCACTGCATAGACCTCTGGGAAATTAGTAGTCTCCTGCCTTCTTCCAGACTGGGAAGGCAGCACTCCGGATTATGTTATGTTTATGTAGGAAATCTAGGAGGAATGTACCATTGTGTGGTCACAGCTGGGGAGGGTTGCAGCCACCACTGCTGCACATGCTCTCATCCATATCTTGCATGGTTATTACACAAGAGAGGATCATCAAACCAGCAGTATTTTACTAAACTAAGACAACAATAGCATATCATCAAAAAGTACAACACCTTTCTAAATCAAATGTACATTGATTACTTATGCAGCCATATGGACAGCAGAATGCTATTCAGAAAACATATACAGTAAGTTACTTTTAAACACAAGACAGGTTTTCAGCTAGCTTCTCAAGCAAAAGAAGTGCTTCACAAAAACACTTCCTTGGTCTAATGATCAAAGGAACCATCACTCTATCAAGTAGTGTCCTCCCAGTTTCTCTTAATGTTATATATATATTTTTTCCAATGGATTTGGCATAGAGTAGGAATTTCAACTGCTGCTGTAATGTGATTCCCTTTGTCCATCCTATCTCAAGTCCTCCCACTTTATATAGCATTGCTGTGTCATTTAATAGTCCTATACCGACAATAACAGATTGTGAGAGAGGAGTGGATCACAAGCTGCCACTGCTGCTTGCACCAGCTACCTTGACATGTTACAAGGAGGCAGCCAGTTTGCATCTCACTCACAGACCAGTCGGTCATGTGGTTTCCTATGCATGTCCCAATCCCTACCTTAAGGCAGCAACAATACCAAAGTCCTGTCAATTTGCCTATCCCAGTGCAGGTGAGCAGGCTAATCTCATCATTCCTTTTGCCGTCCTCCCCAGCCATTTTTGCACAGCTGACTGGGCTGCTAATCTAACCTAGGTCAACTGAGCCATAGTGAGGGCTTATCACTCTACATCAGTGAAAACTGACAAGATACAAATCAAAGCCTGCAGACTTTTCTCAAGAGCTTCAAGACTTGTAAACCACTACTGTCCAAATCCAAAGCTCTCTTTGTTAGGACTGCCTCCCTCTGCAGGATTGTTAGGAACAGTGTTCAATATGGCAATGCCTTGCACAGTAAAGCCCATCTGGTTGAGCTCCACACTAAGTGAACATCCTGCTGATCTGTTTTATGCTGGTAAGAGAAAAGTCTACTCCCACCCTTTCATGTAGGGGGCATTACCTAATCCACCTCCTCATTCATACAACTAGCTCCAAGGTCAGTAAACCTAAAAGTAAGTTATATTAATTAATACTGGTTGTCTGTTTTGTCTATCAGGTTTGAACATAAAATACAAATGTCAAACATTATGATGTACATCAGTTATTTCAGGTTTTAAAAATTGTACTAAATGTTTGCAAAAGGCATTTTACAGATAGCCCTGTAATGTTTTAAAAAACAAATTCATAACACTTTATTATCGGTAATATTAATATATTTATAACATACTTGGACTAAGTCATTATAGCGCGCTTGATTCCACTGTGTTTAGTACTCCACTTTCAGATCTGATTATCTGTGCTCACTCATCTCACCCTGCAGCACACATTTTAGAGAAGAAAGGCTGCAAGGTATTAGTGTGACTTAAGGAACTTTGATGCATAAGGCAGGGAATAACCTTTACAATTTGAGCAAGAGAGATATCTGCCTTTATATCCTGATTAAATTACCTCCTCCCTCTTGTATCTAATTCCATATGAAACCAGACAACTGATATTCCCTTAAAGCTCCTCAAAGCAAAACTACAACCACTATGGTACTCACTTAGGGAACAGATGGTGCACGTAATAAACTCTACATACCTTATAACTGACAATTCCACTCCTCTAACTCAGAGCTACCTACTAAGTGCATCCATCTCTGCCAACACAAGAATACTCATGTCACATTATCCCCCATCTAATCTCTGTCAGATATACATTTCTCCTTCAGTACAGCAGTATCTTCTTTTCCTTGGCCATAACAACTTAATTCTTGGAACTTCTGCTAGGTCCATGAAGGCTTCTAATGTATTCAGAACTATATTTATTCCACTGTGTGCACCTAAGGTGACCTTAAAACTTTTATAATTTACACATTTGTAATTTTCTTTAGTATGCTGCATATGATACTTCCTGGGCGTTACACTACTTCCTTCTCAGATAATTTAGTTGTTGTTGTCTTTCGGCTTTTCCTGGTTAGTGGTCGCCACAGTGGAACTCCGGTCCGCTAATGATTGGCAGTAGATTTTCACGAAAGCCGAGGTGCCAGCTCGATGCTTAACCTTCAACAAAGGCACGCCCATTTACGCATGTCTTTCGAACGCACACCCAACCACGGGGAGGACATGCAGACTCCACAGAGAAGGCACTCCCCACACTCCAGCTGAGAATCGAACATTGATTGAGGCAACAACGCTACCGCTGCACCACCGCGGAAGTAGCCTTCTCAGATAATTTAGTACCTTTGGAAAACAATAGTGCTGCACAAATGTCTTAAGATACATGCCAAAAATCAGAGACTAAAAATCTTACATAGATTACATCATGATGGTACATTCAGAAAAACACACCTTTATCTATGTTTTAATAATCAGAAGAAAGAATACAGCATTCACAAATGCATGCCAGTCTTTTGGAGCCTTCTTACTCTGTTACTGCCTAATAAAGTCATTCTCTTCCCATGCTTCTTCTAGAACTATATAAAAAAAGAAGCCCCAACTGAGTATTCAGTCTCCCCCATGACTTCTCTGTGACCAGATCAGGTGGTTGAATTTATTAAGCTCCTCTTTGTAACAAACACACACACACACACACACACACACACACACACACACACACACACACACACACACGTATACAAATATACATGCATACATATACACATATATGTATGCATATATACACAATAAACTCACATTGTGGAATGCACTCTTTTTGACATTTCCCCAAGTTCCCTCATGTTATCACTTTTTAAAGCAGTTTCTGACAATGACTAAGATGTTATTAGTCTTCACTATGATTCTGTTGTCAAACCTATTTAGTACTTCATTTGCGCCTAGATGCATACTATACAATCACTTTATTTTTTCTCTACATGTTACAAAGAGGAGCTTAGCAAATTTGACCACCTGATCTAATCATACAGAAGTCACTGGGGAGAAACAATACTGAAATGTAGTATCTTCTGTATATAGTTTAAGAAGAAACATAGGAAAAGAAAGACAGTTTATAAGGAAATGACAGAGATCCCTCTGAAAGAGTGGTATGCATTTGTGAATACTGTGTTCTTCCTATAGATTTTTTTTGCCTACATAATGTTAACTCTACATATATACCAAAGCCTTTAACACTTTCTCTCTACTAAGTTCTGGCATTGTATATCCAGCTGACTACCGTAATTTTAACAGTTCCAGTCTGGTAACTATAAGTGATGAAGTTCACGAGATTAAAGTGGATGAAAGCGCTAATTTCATTTGTGGTTTCTTGGCTTGGTTCTTTTGGTTTTCTCAGTTCAGCGTTCAGCAGAGTGTTTTCCAACTATAAGTGTAAGTTTCAGCCCTCAAAATGCATCTCTAAAGTAATAATCATGGTAGCATGGGTTGTGCAATATTTACCACAGTGTGCTTTTTGTTAGCTTACAGAGTTCAAAGCCCATGTGGTCTAACAGAAGTAGAAGGTAAATACTTTCATACCACTCAGCTTTCATAACCATAGAAGACACCTTCAAAAATCATAGCACCCCAAACCCATATGCATAAATTCATGCCTCTGGGGGTGGGCGGCATAATGTGTAAGCATGCATTCTTGGGGGTATGACCTATAAAATTTGGACACTTTTGATACTAACAGATGTACATCTACATAGCAACATCAAAAAATATATCCTTACTGCACCGTACCATTACACATGCACACTAGCAAACAATACCAAACAGCCAAATGACCACAACAACTTTTGCAATTAACACTCTTACAACCACTCAGCAATACTGACAGCTTCAACTCATTTCTGCAAATTTGCTTCATTTTAGATGTGTACAAAACTAATCTAATTTGTATTATGTTCACTAAAATATTCCCTTCTGGAATTCTGCATTTTAATTTTCAGAAAATGTTGTGCTCCTAATTATGGTGAGCAGAAGCACTGCTAGGGCAAAGTGTTAGGAATGCAGTTGGCCAATCCTGACTACGTTGTAATGCATACAGAATTTTAAAAGCCAGTATTGCTTTACAGTTAAACCTGAGCACTGTAGTGCTCCCTGTGTGGTCTAAATCGTAGCAAGCAGTTTGCTAAAATTGAAAACTTTTTTTTTAACTAAACCCTGACTGCTCTAGTGCTCTGTGCAGAGTATAAACTATAGCAAGCAGTTTGCTAGTTTAAAAGTAAAAAAAAAAAAAATTTTAACTTAAACCTAAGTGCTGCAGTACTCCGTGCAGAGTCTAACCTGTAGTAGTTTGCTACAATTGAAAAGAAAAAAGATTTTTTTTTATTAACAAAAATTGTTTAGAACGAGGAGGGTTGAGGGCAGGGTGCAGAAACAGGACTGGATTGGCTCCTAAGATGGGGGAGGAGTTTTTTTTTTCCTGCTCTTCACATAAAGAGCTGAGCGGGTGGGGAGCAACATCATGGGAACACCACAAGGTGTTAGTTGAACCAGTTATGCTTCTGATTGTGAGATATGCAGTCATGGTGTTTCAGGCATACTGTATATTTTAAAACAGCTAAGACACTGTCTAGCAGAAAATCAGACACATACATCTCAACTGTCTCTGATTTTGCCTCATACTTTTAAGCGCTGCCTAATGTAAATTTTAGGATTTTCAATAATGCTAAACAGTTTCATATATGTTATTGTTCAGAAAATACATGTTGATATTTAAAATTTGTCCCTGACTTTGGACTTTTGTCCACCATTATTTTTGGCTTTGTCCAGAGTTCTTAAGCAAAGAAGTTCAGAGGTGTGTTAGGACTATGTTACAGATCAGCAGAAGTCACGCCAAAGTAAACTATAAGACACAACACAGATATATGACGGCTGCTGAAAACTTTAACAGCTCAAGTTTTCCAAGTCATAAGGAATTTTTGTTATACATGTAGTAATGAAGACGCAGTAATCTTCTCCTCTATCTGACACTCTTTTTTCAGTGCAGCAGTAAATTTCCATCCCCAAAACATTTCAAACAAACACAAATGCACCTCAGATTTTCCCCTACAATTTAAATGAACAGTGCAGCCTCATGAACTGAATAAACATATTAGCAACTCCCTGATTATAAATCCTGAACTACTGAAGCCCTAATCAAATATCAAAAAGGAAAAAAATGCAACCAACAACATAACAGCTTACTTCCTGTTCTAAATGAGTTCACAGGCTTACATGCTACTGGCTTTTCAAGTGGTCACCGCACCGTTTTTTTGGTTCATTTTATTGGTCTGCTAACTCCAGTTTTTGACTTTAACAAGCTCTTTTCCCATTGGCTCAACAACTGAGTCAAAGAGACAGCAAAAATCAGAGCAGCCTAAGGATGAAACAAAGCACTGGAGAAGACCAAAAACAAAGGCTAAAATCAAAATATTCTACAAAATGTGGAGCAGTTAAGAGATGGATACTATATGAGACACACATAGCTCTCAACCTTCCATCTCCAAAATGAGGAACACTAACCCTCATAATGTAGAATAAATGGCCAAAATGTGGAACACATTCTAATGGGTTACAAACTTCAACTAGGAAGGTCATAGGGTGGTTAAAATATGCAGGTTTCTCTTATAAAGAATATATTTTAATGAATTAATACAACTGATTTCTATTTACCATAGATTTCACTTCAAAAATTCCTAACACTGAATGTGTGACCCTTTCAATGTGGAACTTCGAGGAACATTAACTTTTTAAGACCCCAAATGAGGTACGTTCCTCGTAATGAGGTACACTTGAGTGGTATGGAGACACATCGCTATTATTACTATACTCTGACCCAATTTCTGAGTATGTTTAATTGTTTTGTAATGGTTGCCTTACTAAAAAAAATTATTCCCCCCTTTACTGTTAACTGTGACCTTTATTCCAATGTACATGATCCAAGATTTTCTGATTATGTCTATCCTTTGTTTTCAGCATGTTTCATTTGATTTGTTTCATTAACAGTTTTTATTAGTACAACTTGGCATGAAACTACAAGTTACATTTGAGGCACCTGGCTTTGAACGGTTTAAAAACGTTAATGTTTTTGCAATTCTTTCTGAATGACTTTTTATGGAAGTATGATACCTTGCCTAGAGTACAACAGAAGAGTCATCTTTCTAAGCAATAAGTAGTTTTTCGACAATAATCTTTTGGTTCCTGCTGCAGGCAGTAACTTCTTTACACAATTTTAAGGTGTAAAGATATGGAGTGTTTTCTGGACAGTTAAAACTGATTCCTATAGTAATCTTTTCAGAAATAATGGCGGCCCCCCTCCCTGAGTACAAGTTTCAGCAAATTCTTCTGGATCAATATAAATAGAAAGAAAATTCTTTTATGTTGCAGCACTTCAGGAGCAAAGCATGGAACAATCACTTCTGTCAAAACTGACAGATGTTATTAGAACATACCACAGTTCACATAGTTGTTGGTTTCCCCATGATTCTACAACTCTACAGTGTGTGGATGGTGCTCCCTCCACCTCCGAAAAAGTAGTACACTTGTTTTCGTTTGCTGTGTATGCAAACATATGACATTTTGTTAATGGCATGATGACATGTCATGAAATGTTTTCAAGTGAGTTAATAGCACTGGGATTTATTTTCTTGACAGGAATCATCTTCCTATGTTTATTTAAGGTTTTAAATAATTGTTGACATTTCGCACCCATTTTATCAGTGCAGTGATGCAGTCAAGACTGCTCTCTAATGTCCTGCTCCAGTCTTTGCTATGGCCTGTGTCTGACATATGCCTATTTACTTATCTAGCAATTGTTTGTCCATGGCTAGTCCATGGACCCTTTTCAGGAATGATTTAGGACATAAGATCAAAGTTAAATTAAAACCCACACAAAGAAAACTATAACCAATCAACCAGCATTTTTGGGAGTTGACAGGAAACTGGGATACTCAGTTAAAACCCATAAAGACACAGGAAGAGGCCACAGACTACCCAGAGACAGTGACCAGAAATCAGGACCCTTATACTCAGTGGCTGTGAGGCAGTGACCTTACTACTGAACTACTCTGCTGCTATTTTATGTGGAGTTAAGTTAGTTTGAAGCAGGGGCTACATCTACACTTTCCTTCTGCAAGTAAGTGCTTTGCAAACAAAAAGCAACACCAGTACTGTTAACCCTTCAATTCTGCTGGCAAAATATAAAGTACCCTTAGGTCAGGCTTGATTCTACCAGCACAGCTGGGACTATGCCAAGGCCAGTGGTAATGACTTTACACATCATTTACCAGCTGGTGGTTGTCAGCTGAATGACATTTCAGGGTTAAGATATGTCTTGTTCTTTATGTTTTGGTAATACTCAAGTAAAGAACACTAATAAAGACAAAAAAGTCACAAAGCCAATGGAAAACACAGACCAAAAGGAGGTGGCAGGAAGAAGGGCTGGTTGAATCTCTTCTAACAGATCTGGTATTTTGATGAGTATTAATAACTTTCATATATGAAACAGAAGGGGTTCATCTATAGTAACAACAAAGGCCACCCTAGCAATTCGACACTTTTCAGGCCCTTATGGAAGCATAACCCAATCACCATGCCCCCCCAGAGGAAGTTTGTGAGCTATGTACAACTTGTAGTGATCTACAAAGGTGTTTAACTTATTTAACCCTGCCGACATTCAGTTGATGAGGTGTCAAATTCCTGTAATTGGCCAGGATGAACAGAAGCTGGCTGGACAGAAGCTGCCTGGAGCTCTGAGTTAAATGTACATATAAATGTAATAAAGGTAATTTAACGTACACAAGTAAAGCAGTTTTTTGCATCACTTACTCAATTTAAAAATTTTCTCACATTTAAGCTGCTTAATTATGTCACTGAACAGGAACTGAATATCACAATTAAGCTACATTGTAACAAACGTATTGTGTATGATCTAGCTTTGAAACACTGTAGGTTTCACGGTAGAAAACAATCCACACAACTAGTGTTGCAGGCATGGGGCAGAACACAGTATGAACGATGCTGTAACTGTGAACTAATTAAATTAGACCAAGTGGTTCCTGCACAGATATTGTGAATGTAACAATGAAGAAAAAGGTGATAAATATGGACATATCTCTGGATTAATGCACTTTTAGGCAAATATGGCAACTCTTCACCATACATACTATAACACTACTGAATGCAATTTGAAAGCTGTATGGAGCTTATCTTCCTTTGGAAAAGATGATGAAAATTAGGCCATCCCTATAGATGGACTGTGTGCACCTTCCATAGTACACGAGAAGCCAATAAACATATATGCAGCAGAAAAGGAACTCTGCATGATTAATACAGTGGGGTAGAAGAAAGGAAGACCGATTGCCTATTCATAGTGGAATCTGTGATCCCTTCTAGCACAAACAAACGGTTGTAGCTGAAACATTTTCTTGACTAATGTGACAGCAACAGAAAACAATGCATTTCCAGGAAAATTATTTTAAATAATGTGTCAAAGACAGTTAAAATGGAGATGTGGAAATTAGTTCAAAGGGAGGCAGAATTACGTTCTTTTTATCAGATTACATGCATTTAACTGTAAAAATGGCTTCATCAACTGAAACAGGTGAGACAAAATAAATATGTACTTTTCTTTAGATAAGACAAGAAGACAAGGCCATGATAGATTGCAATAAACCTCTGACTCTGGACTAAATACAGTGAGTGTATCACTTATTTCACTAATTAGCAAATATGTCTCTAAAGTCGGTAAGCTGGCCATCTGACTGAGTCATTTACAAAACAGATTTGATGATTTGTTTCAACCCGACTGAAAAAAAATATTATTTTCCATGAAATTCTCCAAAACTCTTACATGGCTTGTGTTTAACAGCAGGAAATTTAATATATTTAGCTTGGAGAACCTTGCATCTCCCACACAGCTGTTCTACCAGGGGCAGCTCATGCTATAGGACTGCAGCCTCCCCCACCTAGAAACACAAAAAGAAAACAAAACTGTGAACCAAGAAAACAACTAATTACAAGTCCTGGAACTCCACGCATGCATGGAGAACTCAGACTGCCATTGTCAGCAGTCCGGATACAGGGGAAGGCATTTCTGCCCCAGAGATGCCCAGGAATCTATGCGGTGATGACTGCACAGAACAGAGGAGCTCCGGACTGCTTCATCTGCAGGCAGGACCAATCAGGGGTGAGGTGAGTTTTGAGCTCTCGCGATTTCACTGCATGGGCTCCTTGGATTTTACTGCTTCGTTCGTGTCGTGGGTGACTTGGATTTTACTGCTGCTCTGGATACATGTTGTATGTGTCACGGTATATTCTGTAACAGGTGAGGTGTGTGTATGTGTGTGTGTGTGTGTGTGTGTGTGTGTGTGTGTGTGTGTGTATGTGTATGTGTGTGTGTGTGAGTAATGCCTCAGTTGCTATCTACCTGGTGGCTAGAGAGAACACATGGTGGTGGGTAGAGATACTCAGGCTTGAGCCCTGTACCTTGGATGCAGGTGGCAAGGACCTGAATTCCCTACCCACCACCATTCAAACATTTTGCAGATTTTTGCCTCATATTTGTTCTGTTCCTCATAAAATCTGTGGTTTCTGTACCTTCATTTTTCCTTGCAAAGTCTGTAGTGCAGTGCTGCACTGGTAGCATTGTTGACTGACAGCTACAGGTTATCTGGTTTGATTATTGGCTGGGGTGCCTTCTGTGTGGAGTCTGCATGTCCTCCCATCTCACAAAGATGTGTCTGGAGTGTTTCTCCCTGCTCTGCTGAAAATTGGCTTTTGTTCCAAGTCAGACTAGTTTCCTGGTTAACAAATGTTTAAAAATAACAGGCATTTGAATTTCAGACTTCATATTCTTCAGAAAGTACATGGTAACACAAAACTTTTTATTCTAGCAATTGTCTAAGTTTATGACATTGATATTTGAAATTTGTCCCCTATTTTTGGGACTGTATTCCCTCATTATTGGCTTCACTCAGGTATTTTGTGCCAAGGTTGACAGCTATGGTGAGAACTGAATTCACTGAATGTTTGGGGGCTGTATTCCCCCCATTACTGGCTTTGTCCACATGTTCTTTGCTAAGAAGTTGAGAGCTATGGTGAGAACTGAATATGTTTGGGGGCTGTATTCCTCCATTATTGGCTTTGTTCAGGTGTTTTGTGCTAAGAGGTTGACAGCTATGGTTAGAACTGAATTCAATAAATGGTAGCCATTTAAGTTTCAGTCTTCCTCTCTTTCACAAAACAGCTGATTTGGCATAGTGGTATGTTTCTCTGACTGTTTTGCACAGGGTCCCCTGGGTTCACGACATGGCAGTGAGATGTATGGTGGTAACACAGCATTTTATTTTAGTGACTTTCCAACATTATACAAGCAATGTTTAAAATGTGTCCCTGGTTTGTGGGCTTCTGTCCCCCCACCCCCAATAAATGTCGGCTTTTTCCAAATTTCTTGTGCTGCAAAGTTCAGAGATACAGCTGAGTGTTGAGTAGATTTTACAAGGAGAGATGCAGGGGAACAAAAGTTTAGTGCTGCTTATGCTGAGTCGGATTGCATTGTTAATAGCACAACACGTAGTGTACTTGCTTTTGATGCAGAAGGCTGCGAGTTCTACTCCCACAGTAGGTAGATGCATTGCTGATACTGTACTGTGTTGTAAAGGGGGTGGATACTGCAGCCCTTTTTGACGAAGATACCTAGTAAACTATGAACCTCTTATCAGGTTTGCCATACATTCCCTATTGCGATATTACTAGCTTATCATTTTTTTAATACATGCAACATAGGCAATTTATTCCTCAAGGGCAACAGGAACTTTATTTGTAGATGAAACAATGACATATAAAGTTGTTTGCTAGCATCAACCTCTTCATTAGTTACAGATTTATTTAATGTGGAATTATTTAGATGGCTTTTACTACTTCAGAGATTGTGCATATTTACTGATACTGGTGGACTGTAGAAGGTTGAGTAGACTTTTATGATGGAAATGTTCTGAATTGGGCTGTTCTGTCATTGGTGCATGCATTTTACGACTGTACTGTACTTTTCAAGGAATATAATTTAATACAATTGGGAAGGTGTATTAAAGAGCATGTTTATGTTTCGTGTTCAACGGGCCTATGATTTGAAAACAGCCCAAAGTACTGGCAAAATGTATTTTCTTTGAATTTGGGTTTCAATGCTGTTTCAATACATGTGAGTTTCAAGGGCAGAGAAGTTTTAATGCTAAGCCTATTTTCATTGTGAGACTGCATTGCTTTGTTTAGCAGATATCTATTAGGGTTTGTGCTGCAAAATGCAAAATAAAACTTTCAAATGAAATCCAAATCATCGCAGAAGTAAAGCAGTATGCACATTACAGAGTTTTTAGAGTAGAAATAACCAAGGAATGGGACATTGGAATGGCTGAAGGGGGAGGCTCCAATCGACCATGATTTTGAGGGGGGAAGGTCAGCAAACTCAGACAGCCCCGGTTGAACTACACCTCTCAGCTGTCCATATTTTTGCAGAATGAATAGATATTTGCTTCTTATTTTTGGTTTGTTCCTCATAACATTTGTGGTTTTCTGGCAAATCATTTAGGAATGAAGTCACTAAATGACAGACATTGAGTTTCAGACATCATGACCTTCAGAAAAATGCATGCTAAAGCAAGACCTGTTATTCCATCAACTGTCTTTAAGTATACACAAGAGCAATTTTTAGTAGTGTTTGTATGTTCCCCCAATATACTTGGCCTTGTCCAGATTTCCTGCATTAACAGGTTGAGAGTATGTGCAAATCGCTTTATAGAATTAGGAATATCCAAACCTCTCAACTGTCCCCAATTTAGGCTCAAAATGTTGCTCTCCCCTAAAAATCCCTCCTCAAAATGGCAATTTTGGAAGAAAACGTGGAGGGTTTACAATTATATATAACTGCAATGATCAGAGTTATAGATTACTTTTATTTCAGAAATGCATGTAGATGCTCTTATTTTGTTAGCTGCTCAAGTTAACACTTGAAATTAAAGGGGGGGGGCTGCAGGAGACAGCTGGATGGGTGGGGCCAATGGGAAGGGGTGTGGCCAACTAGAAAGAGGTGGAGTTATGCTCAAAACCACAGCAACTGGAACTTTAATTAAATACACTGCCCTGGGTGCCAACAGTCATTACGAGAGTCCAATCAAGACAAAATGAAGTGTAGAAGAAAAAACTATTTCAATGCATTGGCTACACGACAACTTACTAAATATCTAGCTGGAAACACAGGTTGTGAGGCATGAAAAAATAAATTACTTTTTAAATACATTACTGGAAAGTCAAAATCAAGTATAAAAAAAAAACAAGCAGTACTCAACTCAAACCACTACTCCTTGCACTGCAGTTCTAATTATAATTTATATTCACCTTTATAAAATTACCAAGTAACATGCAGAAAGTAGCAATGTCTGTGATAGCCCCACTTGTACAAATGTTTCTTATCCAAAAAAGACCTGCTGCCTGACAACTATCTACTTCTTTCATGGGGAAGACATGATTAAAGTAAAAAATGAACAGCAAACAAGAAACAAGCTCAAGATAAATTGCTTAAAGGATTCCTGCACAAGTAATGGACCACACATGATAGATTGGCATTCTGTTTAGTTTACGGGTAAAGCCTGCAAAGATGACTGCAAGTCTCCAACAAAAGATGACTGCAAGTCTCCAACAAATGTAATGAGCTTCTAAAAATACTGTAATCCTGTCCTTTATTACAAATACTGTCATATGCATTTCAATACCCAAGGCTTATACATTATCTAGTTATGTAAATATTCTCTGCATGGCAACAACGAAAAGGTTTTCAATGCTGGTAATTCTTTAACAGTATGCTTATTAAAGCTTACTTGCATCTTACAATCTCCGACAAGCTTACCTGATGATCATTAAATCACTGCTACTTAAACACAGAGCAACAGGGCACTGCAACAGCATGCATTTCCTGAATAATAAGAAGCATAAATCAACAGTATAAAAATATGACAGAAAACCAGAACATTCTGCAAAATCAAGGACAGATGAAAAGCCATGGTCGTACTTGTGGTCTACCTTGGATGGGGGAATACTCTGCACACTTACACTGCATAACTGCTCCGGTTGCCTTCCTTGGACACATCCAGAGGCACTACAATGGGGAGTGGGGTGCAACAAGTATGACACAATTTGAAATGTCTCTGGCTGACAGTGATGGCTCTGACACTCATACCCCTCAACTTCAGAGCAAGAAATCTGGACAAAGCCATACATAGAACTAGAAGTGGGACATACGCCCAAAAATAAGGACAATTTTTAAATATTGCTCTTATAAACTTAGAAAGATAATAGAACAGTAGTAGGTCTTGCATTAGTATGAATTTTCTGAAGCGTATGAAATCTGAAACTCAAATGTCTGCCATTATTTTATAACTTCAATCTTTAATGACTTGCCACTAATTTGCCTGAAAACCACAATTTTATGAAAAACAGACCAAAAATGTGATGCAAAAATATAAAATTGCCACACAGTACAGCTGGGAACCTGTCAAAGAAGGGACACCTTTTTAATATTAACACTGTTAACTTGAGCAGCTAACAAAATAAGAGCATCTACATGCATTTCTGAAATAAAAGTAATCTATAACTCTGATCATTACAGTTATATATAATTGTAAACCCCCCACGTTTTCTTCCAAAATTGCCATTTTGAGGAGGGATTATTAGGGGAGAGCAACATTTTGAGCCAAAATTGGGGACAGTTGAGAGGTTTGGATATTCCTAATTCTATAAAGAGATTTGCACGTACCTCTCAACCTCTCGATGCAGGAAATCTGGACAAGGCCAAATATATTGGAGGAACATACAAACACTATTAAAAATTGCTCTTGTATAAACTTAAGACAGTTGATAGAATAACAGGTCTTGCTTTAGCATGCATTTTTTTGAAGGTTATGACGTCTGAAACTCAATGTCTGTCATTTAGTGACTTCATTCCTAAATGATTTGCCAGAAAACTACAAATTCTATGAGGAACAAACCAAAAATAAGAAGCAAATATCCATTCATTCTGCAAAAATATGGACAGCTGAGAGGTATAGTTCAACCGGGGCTATCTGAGTTTGCTGCCCTTCCCCCCTCAAAATCATGGTCGAATGGAGCCTCCCCCCTGTAGCCATTCCAATGTCCCATTCTTTGGTTATTTCGCCCCATTTACTCTAAAACCACTGTAATGTGCATACTGATTTACTTCTGTGATGATCTGGATTTCATTTGAAAGTTTTATTTTGCATTTTACAGCACAAACCCTTATAGATATATGCTAAACAAAGCAATGCAGTCTCACAAGGAAAACAGACTTCGCATTAAAACTTCTCTGCCCTTGAAACTCACATGCATTGAAACAGCATTGAAACTCACATTCAAAGAAAATACATTTTGCCAGTGGCAGATAAAGATTAACTTTGGGCTGTTTTCAAATCATAGGCCCGTTGAACACGAAACATACACATGCTCTTTGATACACCTTCCTGACTGTATTAAATTATATTCCTTGTACAATACAGTACAGTTTTTAGAGGGCATTTTAAATTTATTGTTTTGAACATTTTTCCAGTAAACAATGAAACAAAATGCATGCACCAATGACAAAACTGCCCAATTCAGAACATTTCCATCATCAAATTCTACTCAGCCTTCTACAGTCCACCAGTATCAGTAAATATGCACAATCTCTGAAGTAGTAAAAGTAATCTAAATAATTCCACATTAAAGAAATCGGTTTCTAATGAAGAGGTTGCTGCTAGCAAACAACTTCATATGTCATTGTTTCATCTACAAATAAAGTGCCTATTGCCCTTGAGGAATAAATTGCCTACGTTGCATGCATTAAAAAAAATGATAAGCTAGTAATATTGCAATAGGGAATGTATGGCAAACTGATAACAGGTTCATAGTTACTAGGTATCTTCGTCAAAAAGGACTGCAGCATCCACCACCTTTACAACACAGTACAGTATCAGCAATGCATCTACGTACTGTGGGAGTAGAACCCACAGCCTTCTGCATCAAAAGCAAGTGCACTACCTGTTGTGCTATTAACAATGCAGGCAGACTCAGCATAAGCAGCACTAAACTTTTGTTCCCCTGCAGCTCCTTGTAAAATCTACTCGACACTCAGCTGTATCTCTGAACTTTGCAGCACAAGAAATCTGGAAAAAGCCGGAATTTATTGGGGGGGTGGGGGGGACAGAAGCCCAAAAACCAGGGACACATTTGAAACATTGTTTGTATAATGTTGGAAAGTTGCTAATATAAAATGCTGTGTTACCACCATACATTTCACTGCCACTTCTTGAACCCAGGGGACCCTTTGCAAAACAGTCAGAGAAACATACCCACTATGCCAAATCAGCTGTTTTGTGAAAGAGAGGAAGACTGAAACTTAAATGGCTACCATTTAATGAATTCAGTTCTCACCATAGCCGTCAACCTCTTAGCACAAAACACCTGAACAATGCCAATAATGGAGGAATACAGCCCCCAAACATATTCAGTGAAGTCAGAGCTCTCAACCTCTTAGCAAAAAATATGTGGTCAAAGCCAGTAATGGGGGGAATACAGCTCCCAAACATTCAGTGAATTCAGTTCTCAAAATAGCTCTCAACCGTAGCACAAAATACCTGGACAAAGCCAATAATGAGGGAATACAGTCCCAAAAATAGGGACAAATTTCAAATATCCATGTTATAAACTTAGACAATTGCTAGAATAAAAGGTTTTGTGTTACCATGTACTTTCTGAAGAATATAAAGTCTGAAATTCAAATGCCTGTTATTTTTAAACATTTGTTAACCAGGAAACTAGTCTAACTTGGAACAAAAGCCAATTTTCAGCAGAGCAGGGAGAAACACTCCAGACACATCTTTGTAAGATGGGAGGACATGCAGACTCCACACAGAAGGCACCCTAGCCAAGAATCAAACCAGAGAACCTATAGCTGTCAAACAACAATGCTACCAGAGCACCACTGCACTACAGATTTTGCAAGGAAAAACGAAGACACAGAAACCACAGATTTTATGAGGAACAGAACAAATATGAGGCAAATATCTGCAAATTTTTACAAATGGTGGTGGGTAGGGAATTCAGGTCCTTGCCACCTGCATCCAAGGTACAGGGTTCAAGCCTGAGTATCTCTACCCACTGCCATGTGTTCTCTCTAGACACCAGTAGATAGCAACTGGGGCATTACACACACACACACACACACACACACACACACACACACACACACACACACACACACACACACACACACACACACACACACCTCCCTCACCTGTTGTAGAATATCCCGCGACACACACATGTTTCCAGAGCAGCAGTAAAATCCAAGTCACCCGCCACACGAACGAAGCAGTAAAATCCAAGGAGCCTGCACAGTGAAATCCCTCGCGAGAGCTCAAAACTCACCTCACCCGTGATTGGTCCTGCCTGCAGATGAAGCAGTCCAGAGCTCCTTTGTTCTGTGCAGTCGTCACCGCATAGATTCCTGGGCATCTGTAGGGCAGAAATGCCTTCCCCTGTATCCAGACTGCTGACAAAGGCAGTCTGAGTTCTCCGCGCATGCGCGGAGTTCCGGGACTCATAGTTAGCTATTTTCTTGGTTCACAGTTTTGTTTTCTTTTGTTTTTCTAGGTGGGGGGGGAGGGCTGCAGTCCTATAGCACGAGCCGCCCCTGGTTAATCCTCAAGTCTCTAACCCACTGTCTGAACAGTCATCTCTTTTTCTGTCACTGAGATTATTCACAATGGCTGATTAAAAAAAAAAAAAAAAAACTGAAGTCATCCTGCAGGTTTATAACACAATTAGCCTGGAAACATCAAAGCTGACTAGGGCTGACAGCAACCAAATTTCATTCCCCTCAAAAAAATTATTTATAAATAGAAATCTTTACCGGTTAGGACTCCGTATGCAGGGTGGTCACAGGATCCTGGAAATAAATGTAAGAAAATGTGTCACAGATGCAAGGACAGTGATAAGCCAGGAATGGTCCCCAACCCCATAACGACTCCAGCTATGTCAGGACAGACCTGCTTCCAAGTAACCACCTGATCCGCAAGGAAAGGAGTCCAACTTTGGGGTGCAAGGTCTCAAATCTGGGCCCTAAGCAATCTATGGCCAAAAATAACATGATTAAAAGTGGTAGATTCTAAAAGTGTTCCATGTTTGTACATTAAGTAATATGAATGCTAGTCAGCCATTTATAAACAGAACACTTAGCCATTCCCAAAGAAAGTGAAAGAAATCCACTCTTTACACATACAAACTAGATGTAACCAGGAAATACAGATATCCAGGAGATACTGCTATAAAAGAAATGACAAAAAGAAGAAGAGAAAATTCTTAATTTCCATAAAGGAACTAATAATTGCATCTCCAATTAAAACTAACCATTCTAATGAACACAGTTCTTGACACGAGATGTCACTGACCTAATGTTAAACAACAGTGTGCAAGGTGGGTGGGAGAAAAGGAGAGAAGAGAGTACTCCAAGAATGTGGTAAGATGGAAATGAATTGTATCCCATTTCTTCTGAAAAGTATTAAGGACATGACTCCACAACATCCAAATTAATCAGAAAGAAAAATACTACTAACATCTCAAAGATAAACTCGACAGTACATGCTGGCCAGTTTTATATACAGCGGAGTTTCCAACCAGACAACAAACTGTTAAGAGAGTAGTCAGCAAACACGTGCTATCATATATTCTTGAAAAGTTTTACAAGGAAGAATACAACAAAAAAGAAGGGAACAGACATCATAGGTTCATAAGTGTGTACTAGGCTAATGGCCCCGTAGCCTTTACAAACCTAGCTCAAAGAAGTCCCCTGGCATCGTGCAGCCCGACGTTAGTTCCCAGTGCCTCTATCAAGTACAGCCACTGCAGTGATCCCCAGGGTGAACTTTCTATTTCCCATCCACTCATCAAGATTTCTCTTGAAGATGGCCAGTGAAGTGCTCTGCTTGACATGTATGGGAAGTCTAATCCAGAGCATAGGCAGTCTCTGGGTTATGAACCTGTCCCTCCAGCTTGTTCTGATTGTGGTAATGAGGTTGAGGTCTCTGGAGTGTGTGGTGCGGAGGGATTGGGATTTCTTTAGATGTAGCATTTCTAACAGAACTGGGTCAGACATGGCTTTGTAAGTCAAGCAGAGATAGTCTCTTAGTAGACGATATGAAACAGAGAAGAGCTGGAGTTTTGAGTCTGTCCATTTACAAACTGTTTAGTTTGTGGGAAGAAGAAAAGAGCAATACCAGAAAATGGTACAGGTTTATATCCCTCTCACCCCTTCTATTCCTTTATCCATGAAGCCGGCATTTTAAACTACAATGATGCCACACAGTAACTGTTGGTGCGTCAAAGTCAAGTTATACACATCAAAATCAAAAAGTTACAAATGACTCAAAGCATTTAATAGAAAGATTACAGAAAGTCAATAAAACCCCAAAAGTTAGGAGTTTGATAAAACAAATGAAAACAGTAATTAGGACTGTCCATACAGATTCATGCAATATAGCAGAAATAAATAGGATATAGTACTGTGCAGTTAAATTAATAACAAATAGCCTTACCACAAAAACACAGGGTAGAAAGGGAGAGGAAGGGGAGAAAAAAAATGCCATCATAGAAGTAATGAGTAGAGAAATCTAAAATGCAATTAAGACAGGAAGTGTCACTATTAGAAGAGTATAGAGGAGGGAACAGATCAACAAAAATGCTCAGAATGATAGACGCGATAAAAGCAATGCCCAGTATCAGAAGAGATCAAGATCTGTCTTGCAGTATCGCCAGTAAAAACTGAAAATATCAGCACAGGCAGAAAAACTTAGAAGATATGCAGATAAGTATGAAGAAAAAGTACAAAATAAACAATTTATTGATGACCCAAACGAGTTTTATAGAGAATTGGGAAACAAGGCAAAAGGAATTGAAACACCACCAAAAATAGAAGAAATAGATACATTTTGGAGAAATAGACTAAGCCGCGGTGGTGCAGCGGTAGCATTGTCGCCTCACAGCAAGAGGTTCTCCCATTCGTTTCTTGGCTGGAGCACCTTGTGTGTGGAGTCTGCATATCCTCCCCGCGGTCGAGTGGCATTCGAAGGACATGCGTAGGGCATGCCTTCGTTGAAGGTTGGGCATCGAGCTGACACCTCGGCACTGTAAAAATCTACTGCCAATCATTAGCAGACTGGAGTTCCACTGTAGTGACCCCTAACCAGGAAAAGACGAAAGAAGAAGACGACTAGAAATATCACTGAAAATAAAGGTACCTCTAATAACAAAACTGGTATTACCCCAACTACCCACACCAAACGTTTAGGCATGGAAATAGACAATCACCTAAGATTCGACCTGCATATTGCTCAAACTGTAAAAAAGGTTCACAAAAACTAGGGCTACTTTAACGTAACAAGCAATTTCTCTCCAAGCAATCCAAAACCACAACAGCCAGGACACACCTACTATCCACCCTCTTCTATGCATCCCTAGTATTTACCAACCTCGATAAAACAGAACTATCCAAACTAGAAACCTGCTATAATAAGATAGCTAAATTTGTATCTGAATCACCATATAGAACACACCACTGTGTAGCTCTCAAGAAACTGAATTGGTTGGAGTTCCCTCAACTACTTCAACTCAATCAATTGTCACTAGCACATACATTATACCATCACTCAGATAAAATCCCAGCCCTCCAAAACCTAATACATCCTCACACCACAGCGAGAACCTTGAGATCAAGCACCCTTAACCTCCTTGAAGTTACAAAACATAACAATGAGGCAGGAAAATCTCTCTTTAGCGGCTATATTTCCAAACTCTGGAACTCCCTACCTACCCAAATAACATCAAATAACTCCACAACACAATTCAAAAAACTACTAAAAACCCACCTCAAAAACAACTGGCTACGCTCTTGTCTTACCCCTGGGTAAAAACTGAATTACAAGAAATATCTGCATTCATTGGCAATGTTAAGTCTAGTTTCTCACATGTAACTGTCCGCTTTCATAAGTATGAAATATCTAAACTCATGGATAATCTCAAATCTAGTTTTTCACATTTAACTGTCTGCTTTTATATGCTAAGACAACATTATAAAAATATATATACAAACCTGCTAAATACTGTTATATTCTATCTGTTTAAGGCTGCAATATACTGCATGCGTTGAATGTGTATAGAATGTATTATACTGCATGATGAGATTACTATCCGACTATGAGCCTGTGCTAACTGGCCATTTTTACCTATGATTGTAAATCTGTTTTTTTTGTATGTGTATTCCACCATCTTTATTAACTTGTTCATATATATTAATGTACCTCATCTGTAACTGGAGCTTTTCTTCCCGGGCCTCCGCTGAAAATGGACATGTGTCCAGTCGGACTTTCCTGGTCAACAAATGTAAAATAAAATAAATAGATACAATACATGTGCAACAATTATTTAAAAGGACTACTGCTTCCCAAAGAAAAACTAGACTAAATGTTTTATCTAAGCTAAAATAAAAAACAGAGTATAAGGAACAAACCAAACACCTAGTGCATATTCATTTGATGGTCAACATTGATAAAGGACTGTGAATAAAAGATGCAGTGGGCTACTGACCCATACCCACTGCCAATCATTAGCAGACCGGAGTTCCGCTGTGGAGACCCCTAACCAGGAAAAGCCGAAATACATTACTTTACCACTCTCAAAGTTAATGTACAAAATATTTCTAAAACAAGGAAACAAAAGTCATGTACTCACTAGTACAATGATTTCTGTTGTCTGTTCCTGTTTTTCCTCAACTAATGGGTTTTGGATCTGACCTTGGATCAGACTTCAGATGCTTTTCAAACTCTCTTCCCCTTACCCATACCCCCCTGCCAACCCTACATTAACTCGAGTTTTCTCCAAGTCCATTGATTCAAAGGACTGATAACAAAGGAACCCTTATAAGGGAAAAACATAAATGTTAAGATAGATGAGACAAGAAAAGGTAAACATGTAGACAGATTTGGAGCTGTGGCAGGGAAAATATCTTTCAGGGTATATCCCACAGTCATTCCAGAAGACTACATGGAATTCTTCCATGATATGGCAGAGGGAATGGAGGGAGGGATGTTGAGGGAGGATGGAAACAGAAAGCACAAATGCATCATTATGGTGAGTACATAAGCTTTGTATCTGATGCTGTCTTTTCTTTCTTCACCTCAACTAATGGGGAGTCCCCAGATGCTTGAAACCCATGGTGATCCTCATGTAAGTATATTCTGGAGGATGGCAGAACCAAATGCCGCCCTGTCTCTGGAAAAAATATCCAGCCTATAATAAGCAATAAATGTACGGGCATTGGACCAAGTGGCAGCAACACAAATATCTTTTGAGGTTCTAGATAAAAGGCAGAAGAGATGGAGATAGATCTTCATAAATGTACCCTTGGAGGCCTCAGTAAAGTCAACCTTTTATCCTTATAAATGTGAGAAATACAATTAGTGAACCTTCTGGCTAAAGTTACTTTTGACAGAGACTTACCCAATTTTGCCTTTGAGAAGGTCATGAACAATTGGTCAGATTTAATGAGGGATTTCATTCTGTGAAGATAGAATCTAGTTGTCTTTGTACATCCAACAAATCAGATTCCCCCTTATTGGTGAATTCAGGAAAGAAAACTGGCAAGTTAATAGATTGATTGATCGATTACTGTTTCTGATTCTACCTTTGGTAAAAAGGAGGGACTGGAGCATAGAGAAACTCTGTCCTGATGAAAAATTAGGTAAGGTGACTGACAATATAGTGCCTGGAGTTTAGATACTAGTCCAGCTAAAGTAATGGCATTTAGAAAAATGGTTTTACAAGATAAAGATTTCAGGTCCACTTTGGCTGCAAGTTCAAAAGGGTACTGTGCAAAGGACTGTAGAAATAATGCAAGATCCCAAGGATGAGTGGGATCCTTAGCAGGAGTCTGAGAAGAAGGGTACCCTTAAGGAGCACTTTACATAACTTGAGACAGGTCAATGGGGAATAATTTTTCCAATATGGAAGTTGGAAATAGCAGCCAGCTATACCTTGATTGTAGAATAACTAGCTCCACTGTGGAAATTAGGCAAAAACATCTTGGACTGGAGAAAGGATCCAGATGTTTCTCATGGGGTGAAATAGAGAACCTTTTCCATCTGCTCTTGTATATCAACATAGTTGAAGCCTTTTGGGAAGATGTGACAATATGTAGGACCTGAGAGGACAGCCTGGACTGTCTAGCCATCACTGGAAGTGAAGAAATCATACAGGTGTCTTGAAAGCTTGAATGTCCAGGTGAAGCAGGCCAGAAGGATGGAATAGGAGATCTGGGAATTGATCCAGAACTCAAAGAGTGTATTAAGTGAGGACAAAGGAAAGGAAATCACATCTGTCAAGGCCAGGAAGGGGCATTGGGGATGATCATTCTCTTCCACTAGGTGCTTTTTGTAGAAAATTTGGAATGAAGGGGGTTTGGTGGTTATGCATAAAGGAGATAGGGAGCCAATCATGAATCAGAGCAACACTTGGTGACTTCCTCTCTAGAAAGATCAGGGCAAAGTGCCCGCTGCAGTTTAAGATGCAGGGAGAAGAGAAGAGATCACAGCATGGTTGGCCCCACTGACAAAATACTCATCTTGCCAATGACATATTGACAGACCACTCTTGAGGCAATTGAATAGAACTGCTCAGTCTGTCCACTAAGTTAGACTTCCCCAGAATATGTGCTGCCATTAGAAAGCACTACCCACTGCCACACACTCTTCACTTCTCTACACAGGGGGTAATGGTGTATTCCTCCATGTTTGTTGATGTACCAGACTACTGACATATTTTCAGCCTGCACAACGATCATCCTCAGATGGAGAACATCCTGGAATGCCTGTAAGGCTAGAAGGACTGCTCTCATCTCTAGAACATTTATGCGCAGCTTGGTCTCTGAGGGGGGACCACATGCCTTGAACCATTTTCTCTAAATAGTGGCCCCTACCCCAACTGGGAAGCATCTGTGGTCATCATGGCGTTGGATACGGGTGGAACAAAGCAATGGCTCTGAGGAACCTCAAGTGCTTAAATACACTAGGATTACATGTTTTTTGCAAATTCTGGTGATTCATATAAGAAAATTAATCAGCTGCCACATCACTGACTACTGGACTGCCAAAGTCCACTGTAGCACTCTCATATGAAATCTTGCCAGTGGAATAAGTGTAATTTAGGCAGCCATGGAACCTAGGAACTGTAAAACCAACTTGGCTAGAGGTGTTGGAAGAGACAGTAGCTGTGGGGCCTGATTTTCTAATGTGGACAGTCTGGACTGTGGCAGCCTTGCTATCTGGGAAACAATGACTAAATGAGCATACATGAATTCCAGGACTTGTTTGGGAGCAAGGTGTCACTTGTTGTAATTGACCATAATGCTCATTTTGAAGCAATGACAAAGAAGGAGGTCCCCTGCATGAATCAAGAGATACATAAGCTGCAATCACTGTCATGCACTTGATGAACACCAGGGGAGCTGTGGTGAGACAAAAGGGCAGGACTCTGAATTTTTAATGGCTGGATCCCAGGTGGAAGCAAAGAAACCTCCTGGACCGGTTGTCTACTTTGATGTGATAGTACTCATCCCAGCAGTGTATTGAGCATATCCAATCATCCTTCAGTAAAAGCAGAAGTATGGACTGAACAGTGATCATTTGGAACTTCAAGTGCTTGAGATTCAGATGGATCAGGTCCAAGATTTTCCGGTGGTCCCCATTTTTCTTTAGCACAAAAACTAATCTTGAATAAGTTACGAACCCTTGCTATTCTGGTGGGACCTTTTGGATGATTCTTTTTGTTAACAGCTTTTCAATTTCTAAGGCTGCCTCTTTTTTCTGATGGGGTGGTACACTGAGTAATTTCTTCGACACTTTTGCTGGCAGATGAGAAAATGAAAGGTGGTAGCCTCTGTTAATGACTGTCCGCACCCAGACATATTTTGTGATGGACATCCAGTCTTCCAGATGCAGAGATAAGCACCCCCCCCCCACCACCAACTGCCTCCAGAGTGCAGTAGTTGGACAATCCTTCAGGAGTGTTGATAAAGCTTCTCAGTGAAGGGATACCCGAAGCCTTCGTTCTGCAGACCTCCTCTGACATGTGGGCAATGTCTACCATTAACATCCCCCCAAGTCTCAGGTGGATCTATCTCCAAAGGAATACTGGGAAAATCTCTGCGATTTTCAAAATCACATCTTCTCACATCCTTTCTGGTTCCTGGAGAAGATCCTCTGAAGGGTTAAGAACCATATTCCTATGGCAGATGGAGTTTTCCCATCCTTTTCACTCCTGGAGAGTGTCTCTTTAATCTTGGGTACAAAAAAGGTCGATTCATCAAAGGGAGCATTGATGAAAAACATCTTAAAGGGCTTCAAAAATCATATAAGTGCATCTAGGCATTCCTTCAAACCATAATGCCTAATTCTGCAGTTTAGAAACATCATCCTTAGAGTTGGAGATCAGACACATGGCGTCGGAGAGGAACTGAAGGGTGGCCATTTTTCAACTCAGTTTTCTTGTCATCAGCAGACATGGACCCAGACAGGGGCTTTTAATGTTCCTCAGTCAAGTACCTTTGAAACCTCATAATGTGTGCCAAATAATTCATAGATCATAAAGCAAAAGTCACTGGAGCACAGGCTTGGCTCCTGTATCTGTCCAAGTCCCTAGACTCTCTGTTACAGGAGGACAGACTGTCACAGTCTCTCCTTTGTGAGTTCCTTTTTAGTGGCTGGCACCACCACCACCACAGCATCAACAGGGGGGACCCTTTCTCCAGCAGGAATGGTTTCTTCGCACTACTAGATATTTGTCTGGCTTGTTGGGGATAGGTTCTGCCACATTCAGGTCTTTCCACGCTCAGTGAGATATCACATCCACCAATGTCATATTCTGGGGAGGGGGCACCCAGAAAGAAACTGATCCAGTGCCAAAAACCCAAGGAACACAGACTCCTCTTGGGAAGGGGTTTTGTAAGATGAACCACCTTTCTGTCTCAGTAACTCCCGAACCTCTCCAAATGAGAAATCCTCAAAGGGCAATCTGGGAATCCCATCCCCTTCAATGAAGTCCGTGTGTCTTATGTTAGTGACTCCTGTGGGGAGTCACTTTGCCTCCACAAAACTTCTACAGTGGGATGATCTGGGAAAGGCTCACTGTTACAAAGGAGTCCTTGATAAGGACGGACTCAAGGCTAGTATGGACCAGCTCTCCCAATGGAATGGAATGAGGAAGCTCATGACACACAATCGTGGAGGGGGAGGAGCCAAGGGAGCAATGATGTCTGATCTCCTGACACGGAAAGAGATCTCTCCTCTGCGTCAAAGGCAGATGCCAAAGGAGATTCCAAAACCATCCCAGTAGAAGCTGAAGCCACCTGACTAGGACAGCCAAAGGAATCCCCCTGACTCTGTCTGGAAGCAGAAATCAGGGCCAAGCTGTCTAACATCAAGGCTCTTAGAGGAAGTGAGGGTTCAAGGAATTTTGGAGTTGAACCCCTACCCTTTGATTCAGTACTAATGCTGGAGTCAATGAAGACCACAACTTCAGATCCAACATGGACAGTCTCAGAAGTCTTGGATACAATACCTCAAAACTGGGGGACAGATTAGTGAGGGAGTAGCAATGGGAAGGTCAGAAGCTTACAGGTTTGATGGGAGACAGAGCTGAAAGAACTCCCAACTGAATTTGGATCCTGAGGAATTTCCTCATTACTCTGTCCACATCCACTTCGGATAGACTTGAAGTAAGATGAAGATGGAGGAGGTCTGGAGGCCTTGAGTAGTGAAAGCATGGCACTGCAGCTATAGAAAACACTGCACTGGTGGAAGAGTAGTCAATTCATAACAGCAGAATGGAGTAAAATTAGCCTACAGTTACAGGCCTGACCCAACAAAATGCAGCAAAGCTCCAATTAATTAAAGATACTCTACCATCCCATGGAAATCAGCTATAGGAACTATCAAACTCCACGTAGGAGGCTTAGCACACAATGGCTACAACTGGGGCTTTTCTCAAATCACTAGAATTAAAATGTCAAAATCTTGAGAACCAGGAGAGATGGAAAAATTTGCATTTCAGTGGAACTGCATTAAAAGCAGAAACCAATGACTGCGTTTTATTTATGAAAAACAAGACCTCAGCATGAACAGAGCTACCACTGAAGCACATAAATATAGAATATACCCATGAGTTTTTCTACCATTAAGCACAAGGAAACATCTTCTTGACTCATACTGGACAAATTTTTAGGATGTTTTTGCAAGGTAGACTAGCAACTTGTACGGATCCCACAGATGCAAAACATAAGTTAGAGTCTCGTGTGATGTAGACCAATGCAAACCATCCCTCTATGAGCCATGCTCTGTAACAGTTACTAGGAAGAACATGTCAAGGGATAAGAGACCAGGGTGCTCCTGTGCCATTTCCTATGTTCAAAACACAGGCCAGACTTAAAAAAGACTAGCAATGTCTCCAAGTTTGCCTCCCATTTCAGCATTTGGCTGAGGATATAAAAAAAAAAATCAAAGTTTTTCTTGCTTGAATTGAGTGTTGCATTGTTTTTTTTACATAATTAACAGTGTAGATATGCACCTTTTAACCTTTTGTTTGCATTTGAAAACATTACGGCAACAGCTTTGGTCAGATCAATATTTTGTGGGCAAGAGTCGCTTCGATGGGGAAGAGGGATAAAGCCCTGACTATGACTCATTTGACCAAGTTAAATTAGTGACTCAAGTGACTGATGCAGCTGCAGTGAGAAATGGGTGTGCCCATCTTGGGGAGGACGGTGTTCATCGATGACACTCCCTATGGAGAGGCACGGTCTAAAGATCAATGTTCTCCTCGGACATATGTTGACAGGCACAGGGGAGGGATGGTGAAATTGGTAGGTCATGTATAAACTACCTCCCGCAGCTAGAAGATGAACATCAGACCCCACATGATGGCCTTAAATTGTTTGCTGGCCCCAGCATAAATTTGTGCATTGGACTGGGGGAGAATTAGAGTACAGGTAGACCAAGCTCTGGATGTGAGGGCACAGGGATGACTGTCAAAATGACAGTAAGGGATGGGGAAAACAAAAAATAAAATATTTTGTAGGTAAAAGTTCTTGCTTACTTTCTCTCTTGACTTATACTGAGTGTTGTTTACTCAATACTGCAAACTTGAACAGTGCTATATCTAACTGAATAACACAGTCTCCTCCTTGGGAGCCGATATTTCCTAATTTGCAAAAAAAGAAATTAAAAGTGTTTAATACATGGGACTGTTTAAGATACATTTTCAGTGGTTATTATTTGTTAAATCTGTTAATAAAAGTACTGAGGAATGATATGCAGATATGGCTAAATCATTTGAACCTACACAATCAGCAATACCACAGGATTTCCAAACAGCCTTTAACATTGTAAATACAAACTATGTCTTTCCCTCTCGTTTTTGTGTAAAATGAACAGGATGAATTATTTTGTTAAATGCTCCAAACTGTTTATTTATACCAGGAGATGAAATTCCCCAATAATACAATTCTTGGAGGCACATTTGCTCATGATGAGCACTTGAAATTATTAAAGTCAGGCAGAACAGCTATCAGGGAGTTTAGAGATGTGGGGCTATGTACCTTGATTAGATAAAGGACTCCTTTAAATTAAAGGGATGGGTGATGACTTTGGTTGATATTTAGTTTTCGAAGAATGTCTGGGCCCTTTAAAAATGCCTAAACAGTGGATGGCTTTCAGGAAAGTCCTTCTAATTTTAGTGGGCAGATGAAATACTATATTCTCATTGACTGAAGTCCAACCAAGCCCAAGGATGACAGCAATTTCTACATTAAGGAGTTTTTTTTTTGCCAGGTACTTTTCAATTTGGGGGGTTGTGGACATTATGGTGGAGTACAGGGCTGCTACCCTAAACTTCACTTGCTATCATATAAACATTGTTTTTTCTCAAGTACAAACAAAGTATAAGTGACTCATGAGCAGAGTTATTTGATCCACTGAGCAGATACAGGAGCCAGGGTCTTTTGGGATCATGCCCAGCAAAGAGTAACATCCAGATCAGTTTTTTAAATATGTACATAGAGACTTAAAACTAGCTACAAGAAGGATTAATAAAATTCCATTCCAACAACGAACTTCTCAATGTTATGAAAAGATAACAGAAATTTGGTTTTAGGCAAAAAAGTGGAGTAGCAGCCTGGAGAAATAATGAAGAATATAGTTAGTCTGGACATTAACAGCTGTACCAGATCGAAGATAAAGGAGCAAGATTTGCAATTAGCAGGTTTAGAATACAGGCTGAAAAAAATGGACACAGTGTCTTATCAAGATGGTGGAGGATTAGAAGTTTGAGTATCTGCTGGTACAATCTCAGTTGGAACCTATTTTAAAAAGTCATTCTCACAAAATGTTATTAGCATTAAAGAATGGCTCTGCTTATCCCCCTGCTACTAAAAAGTCCTTAGCTGTACATCTTAGAGCACAAACAGTGGGAGGACTGAGCACTGAAATCACAGACCCCAGGAAGGCCTGAAAGTAAATAAACTGCAACAAAATTTGCAGTTATTTAGAAGTTATTATATCAAGTTATATTAAACAGTACGCCCAAGACCCACATTTTCAAAAATAAATGAGACCAATTTTTTTGACTTCATGTTGCCCCAGTTAATCGATGGTAAAAGAACTAGACTTCTTGCTTCAATCATCCATCATAAAGAGAAACTGGGCCGCATCATATACAGGTCTAAGAAAGGGAAAGCCCCTGGTTCAAACACTTTGGCCTTGGAAACATTATTAGATCTGGGTCATGGTTACCAAGTAAACTTAAATTACTAACTAGATTTTGGCAGGTGCAGAGTGTCCAATAAGTTAAAAGGGTGGTGTGGTGGTGGTGGTAGCCTTTAATTACCCTAACATTAAAATCTGCAAATTATGCCCTGTCCCTAACATCCTACTAACCTACTTCTGTTTTAAAGCCTGATTCTAAGCCTTTCCCTTTGATTCTCACACACAGGATTTATTTATTAGACTGACTGGCAGATTCCATACAGTGCTTCAGCTAGGATGAAACTTGATGACACAATGCTGCTTGTTTTAGAAATATCTATAGGCAGGGGTTCCCTGCCCCCCAATTGCTGTCTGCCTTACATTTAGAACCATTGGCATGTAAACTTAATGGTGCTACAGATGAGATGATGCAAGACACAGCTTATCATTACATGAAGCCGACCTTTTAGTATATAAGCAAGGTACAATTTTTACAGCTTAGGCTTCCCATAGAGATAACAGACAATTATAGTTAATTTACCAAGGATTAAACTGAACCAATAGGAAACCACTAGCTTATCCATAAACTATCCTAATAATACTGTCAGAATATGTATTTCTACATCTTCAGGAATTTATTAATTATTAGACTGTCTCCACCACTCATACTTTACAAGGCTTACAACATGCCAGTAATCAAATTATGATGAATTGTAAAACCTTCTTGGCCCAATAGACAGGTACATTCCTACATTTTCCCCAAATAGTTTTGGCAGTCTGAATGAGGATTTTCCTGCCTTTTTTACACATTTCTCAGGCTATACCTGGGCTCCCTCCTAGTACCATTTATAAAAGATTTACTTACAAGATATCGTCAGATAGGCTTCCTTACTTTGAGGTAACAAACATCAGGGTCTCTTGGAAGGCTTTTACCTTCATAATGAGGTTTCTGGTTTGGGGATTACTGACACAGAATGATATTATACCTATAAAATGATTAATTATGTCATATCATCAAATCCTAGCATTATCAAAACATATGTATTAACCACATCAGTAGGTACATATCTAATTGGAAAACTATTCTATTCCAGAAATGTCAAGAGATTCGGAGATTATAGTTTGAGAATATCTTGATGAGGTAGTAGCATAGTACATTACATCTTAGGCTCAACTGCATGCATATTAAGCAAAAACAAGCTAAATGCTGAAAGATGAGTTCTCCCCTACAATCTTATGAGCAGCATGGGAGCCGTAAGATAAACACCTTTTTAGACCACTAGGAACAGCATTTTACTAATGATAATTTAATAAGATGGGTATATTTTTCAAGAAAAAAAGAACGAGTTAGATCTTTACATGTGTTCACATCAGTTTAGGAAAAATTAAGTTATGTACTCACCATAACAAGGCATCTGTGTTGTCCACTTTCATTCTTCCTCAACGTATGGATTACGGATCTGACTCAGCCACATTCTACAGACTTCGGATCAAACTCTCGAGCTCCTCCCTCTTATCTATAATGCCCTAGTCCATCCCCCAATACCTCAGACTGAGTTGGCTGACATAAAGGCTTCAGAATACCATAGAAAAAGAGAACAGAAAGTAAACCAGTACTCAAATCTAGAACTACTGGTTCCAAAGGTCCATCAGGTCACTCCAAAAGATGACAGGAAGGGGGAAGAAGGGAGCAGTTGAGGAAGAATGAAAATGGACAACATAGATGCCTAGTTATTGGTGAGCACATAACTTTAATATCTGATGCTGTCCTTTTCATTCTTCCTCAACGTATGGAACCAGTCCCCGGCTAAGTAAATCTTGGGTAGCCTTCATGGAAGGATATTCCAGAGAACTGCTGAACCAAAAGCATCTCTGGTTCTGAAAGCATCTCTGGTTCTGGAAATTATGTCCAATTTGTAATGTGTAATACAGATATGAACATTTGACTAGGTGGCTGCTGCACCAATATCATCAATGGACGTTCTAGACCACAAAGCAGATGAGGTGGCCATGGATCTAGTTGAATGGCCCTTAGATGGTTTTGGTAAGGAGAGAGGCCTTGCTGAGAATATATCCAGGAAATGCAATTTGTTATCTATTTGGCCAATGTAACTTTAGAAATTGGAGAACCCAGCCCAGTAGATAAAAAACAGACAACAATCTGGTCCGGTTTTCTGAAATCTCTTGTTCTATGTAAGTAGAAACACAGTTGTCTATGTACATCTAAAAGATGTAACATATTCTCCCTTGTTTGAAAATTTTGGAAAGAAGACTGGTAAATGAGTGGTTTGATTTATATTTAATTCAGAAGCCACTTTTAGTAAGAAAGAAGGATTGGTTCGTAAGGTAACCCTGTCTTTATAAAAACAATATATGGAGCTTTTGATGAAAAACACTGGATTTTGGAAATTCTTTTAACAGACGTAATAGCAACTAAAAGGTTGTTTTTCAAGACAGGAATTTTAAGTCAGTTTTTGCTAAAAGTTCAAAGGGTTGTTGAATTAAGCCTTGCGGTACTATTGTCAAGTTGCAGGGAGGTGACAGATATTTCATTTGGGGTCTGAGCAGAAAGGTAACTTTTAGAAAATGCTTAACATAATTTGGAAGAGCATTGTCTCCTGAGTGAAAATTTGATATGGCTGCCAACCGTACTTTGATTGTGGAAAAACTAGCACCTTCTTTAAAAAGAGAAGCCAAAAACTTCAACACAGAAGAAATAAGGGCAGTAAAGGGATCAGTGTCATTTTTCAAGGCCCAAATTGAAAATCTTTTCTATTTCCTCTTGTAAATTCTCTTAGTGGAATCTTTCTGTGAGGACAAGAGTATTTTATGAAATGGGGAAGACATCCTGGGCTGTGAAGGCCTGAACTGGAGTCTAGTATCCAAGGAGGATAACAAAGATGAGACCAAAGGAAAGGGGAACCAGACCTGGTGAGGTCAAAAGGGGGCAATGAAGATAACCAAGCTCCTCAATCAGCTGGCTTTCTGTAAGAGTTTTGGAATCAGAGGTACTGGGGGATAGGCGTAAAGGAAACCAGAGGGCCAAGCTTGAACTACAGCATCTCTCAGTGCCTCCCACTGAGGCAGGATCAGGAGAAAGTACCTGCTTCATTTGTTGTTGTGGGGGGAAACAAATAGATTGCAGCAAGGTTGGCACCAACAGCAGAAAATTTTCTCTGTCACTGATTCATTGAGAGACCTCTCGTGAGGCATCAGAATGGATCTGATGAGCTTGTCCCCTAGTACACTGGATTTTCCTGGAATGTGCATTGCTACTAGAAAGCGGTTGGAGGAGACCACCCATTGCCACACTCTCATGGCTTCTTGAAATAGGGGGTAGGATTGAGTTTCACCTTGTTTGTTGATATACCAGACCACAGGCATGTTGTCAGTTTGAAACGATATGGTCCCCAGAGGAAGAACAACTTGAAATGCCTGCCCTGCTAAAAGGACTGCTCTCATCTCTAGACCACATAACTTGGACTGTCCTTCCCAAGAAATGCCCCACCCCAACCCCAGTTGGGAGGCAACTGTGGTTACTGTGGATACTGGGGGAGGCAGAGCAAATGGGTGGGCTTTGAAAGTGTCATCCAACTAGATCCACCACTGAAGATGTTTTTTGCACACCTGAGTGAGTCTGACTTTATAGGAAAGAGGCCGTTAAAGAATAGACCACTGAACAGTTAGAGTTCACTGGAGAACATGCATATAGTAAAGTGCTAAAGGGACTAATACTAAGGATGTTGCTACAGAACCTAGAGCCTGTAGAACCACTTTGACTGGAGGAGCAGGATGAGAAAGGATTTTATGAACATTGGATTAAATTGTGGTCACACAATGCAGGGGTAGAGAAGTAATCTGACTTACTGTGTTCAAATGAGCACAGATGAACTCCAGGATCTGTAATAGCTTTTATTTGGAAATGTTGACTGTAATGCCTAGAGACTGGCATATTTGGAGCAAATAGTCCCTGGACTGTTCTAGAAGATGCTTGGTTGGAGCAGTTAAGAACCAATCATCTAAGTATGGAAACACCCGGAATCCCTGGAGTCTCAACTGCACTGCTACCATTGCCAAACACTCTGGGGGCTGTAGTGAGCCCAAAGGGTAGGATTCTGAATTGACAGGGATAGGCTTCCAGCCAAAAGCAGAAGTGTCTTCAGAAGCATCACTCCATTTTGATGTGATAGTATGCATCCTGACTGATTGAACACATCCAATCATCCTTGTTTAAAAAAGGTAGAATGGACTTCACCATGACCATTCGGAATTTTGACTTCCACACATATTGGTTCGGATTGCTTAGATCCAAAATTAGTCTCGGGTCCCTTATCCAAACCCTCTCTTTTGGTGGGACCTCCTGGATGGCTCTTTTGTCTAACAGCTTCTGAATTTCTTGAGCTGTAACTTGTCTCTGACTGGGTGGCCTGTTTGGAAGCTTGTTTTTCTTGAGAGGGGGTGTTTAGAAAAATGGTATAAAGTAACCTCCAGATATTATGTTTAGCACCCTAGAATCTTTTCTTATAACAACCCAGGTGTCTGGGTGCAAAGACAAACATCCCCAACTGCCTCCAGAGGCAAGCAGTAGGGCTGCCCTTCAGGGATGCTGAAAGAGTCTATTTGGAAAAGAATCTTGGAAGCCATGATTTTGTGGGCCTTCTCAGCCATGAGGATGGCATCTTCTATTCAAACTCCCTCCTCTACTTCTGAGGGAGTTGACTCCGTTTGAATCCTGAAAAGATCCCTGGCATTTACAGAACCACATTTTCTTGCCCCCTCTTTGATTCTTGATAATGATTATTGAGGGGTATAAAAGCGAATCCCTATGGCAGACCGTGTCTTTCCTTCCTGCTCACTGCAGGAAACTGTTTCTTTTACAGAAGGGCCAAAAGTACAGTTTTGTACCTACCATAAATGTAGATGTTCGAGTGCTCATACAGCTGCAGTCATTACAGATGGGTTATCCTGCCGTCAGGTGGGTCCTCGGTCAGCCGAATTCCAAAGTCTAGGTCCGGCGTCGGTTGTCGTCGCTTCTTCCCTGACGTCAGTGTGGCAGGGGTATAAAAGAGGCAGCCAACGCCATTTTCTTCAGTTTTTCTTGCCCCAGATGTCAGGTGCCCCCAGAAGGAAGGCAAAACATAATATTATGCAAACATGCAATGTAGATAAATCAAAAACAGTAGTTGCAAGCAAATACACCATAAAGGAATACCCCAAATAGGTTGTATGATAAAGGTGTTTGTCATAAGGCCTGTCCTAAGAGGGGATGGAGGGAGGGAAACCTGGACTGCAGCTGTATGAGCACTGGAACATCTACATTTATGGTAGGTACAAAACTGTACTATGTTCATTGTGCATACAGCTGCAGTCATTACAGATGGGTAGAATCCCAAAGCTAAGTAAGGGTGGTGGGCACTAAGTGGAACTAGGAGGGGCGAGGATGCCCTGCAGGACTGCTGTGGCAAAACCCGCTCTAGATTTTGAGTATAGTGGAAGGTGGTAGTGCATGGAGAAAGTGTGCACTGAACTCCAAGTAGCTGCTTCCAAAATGTCCTTGGTAGGGACCCCCTAAGGAAAGCTGCAGAGGTAGCTGTAGCCCTAGTGGAGTGGGATCTGATGTATACAGGCACAAATTTTCCATGAAATGAATAACAAAAGCGTATGCAGTGGGCTATCCATTTTGAAATTGTCTGTTTGGAAATAGCCTTTCCTTGAGCACTTGTAGCATAGGACACAAAGAGCTGCTCAGATTTCCTGAATGGCTTTGTTCTGTCCAAGTAATAGCGAAGTTGTCTGTAAATGTCCAAGGAATGTAGTAGTCTCTCCCCTTTGTTCTGTGGATTTGGATAACAGGTAGGTAAATTAATGGTCTGATTCAAAGCTACACTGGATATTACCTTTGGCATGAAGGTAGGGTTGGTTCGTAAGGAAACTCTGTCCTGATGGAAGATGATGAATGGTTGCACAGCCATGAGGGCCTGTAGTTCCGAAACCCTGCATGCTGAGGTAATAGCCAGAAGGAAGGCTGTTTTCCATGACAAGTATTGTAGCTCTGTTGAAGAAGCCGGCTCAAATGGAGGTAGGGTCAGCTTTTCCAAGACGAAGTTGAGGTCCCAAGCTGGGACTGGTGGTTTCCGTGGGGGCTTTATATTTTTTGCCCCTTTGAGGAACTGCCTTAATAGAGGATGTGAGAATAAAGGAGGATCTGTATTGTATTGTGCAGAAATGGCTGAAGCGTGGATCTTGATGGAGGAGAAGGAAAGGCCACTGTTTAACATCTCAGCTAGGTACTGTAAAATTTGAGGTATATTTATTACCCAAGGATCCTGGCCCTTTTCTTGATTCCAGGAACAAAATCGTTTCCATTTGGCAGAGTAAGCTTTTCTAGTAGAGGGTCTTCTGGCCTCCAAGATGACATCCTGCACCTCCTTGGAGAGGAGAGTCTGTTGGGAAATTAAGGTATTCTCCATGCAGCTAGATTTAGGGTTTTGAGCTGGCTGTGAAGGGTTTTGTAGTTGTGCTGGGACAACAGAAGAGGGACTAGAGGTAGAATCCATAGTGGGGAGTGTGTCAGGCTCTTTAGGAGAGGATACCAGTGTTGTCGTGGCCAGTCTGGAGCAATGAGAATCATTTGTGGCCTCTCTGCTCTGGCTTTTAATAGAACTCTGGTCAGTAGAGGAAGAGGCGGGAAGGCATAGACTGTCAATGTTGTCCAACTGAAAGAGAGTGCGTCCACTTTCCAGGCCTGTGGATGATAGGTCCTTGAACAAAATTTTTCCAACTGGTAATTTCTGTGGGTAGCAAATAGATCTATGTCTGGCTGTCCCCATGCCTGAGTTATCTTTGAGAAGACTTGAGGATGCAACTTCCATTCGTGTGGGTCTGTCATATTTCTGCTTAAGCTGTCTGCCAGTGCATTTTCCTTCCCTGGCAGGAATTGTGCCTGTAGTTGAATTTGCAATTCCAGTGCTGTGTTCCATAGGGTCATGGCTTGCCTGCACAGGGGGTATGAATGAGTTCCTCCCTGTTTGTTTATGTACCACATGACTGTGGTGTTGTCTGTTCTTATCAACAGCTGGCCTGGATGCAGTAGGTCTTTGAAGGTCATAAGAGCATTTTGCACGGCTAGCATCTCCTTTTGATTGATGTGTAGGTGCTTCTCTTTTTGGGACCATTTTCCCTGAATGCATTGATCTGCCATGTGTGCTCCCCAGGCGTAGTCTGAGGCGTCCGTTGTGATGATTTGAGTTGCTTGAGGTACACAGAAAGGGAGACCTGTGTTTCTTTGGCATGCTTGAGCCCACCACAAAAATTCCTTTTGAAGGAATGGAATGAGTGGTATAATTGTTTTCAAGCTGTGGCTGTGTTGAGACCATAAGTTTTTTAGGTACCATTGTAGTTTCCTCATATGCAGCTTTGCACATGATATTAGTAGGATGCAAGATGCCATGAATCCCAGAGCCTGCAGGACTTTCCTTGCAGTTAGTCTGGTGAAAGTTGCCATTTTGTTGAAATATTGAGACAGTTGCCCTTGTTGGTCTGGCGTAAGGTAGGCCATCTGGGTGGTTGTATCTAAGCTGGCACCCAGGAAAATTATCTGTTGAGAAGGTATTAGTTTTGATTTCTTTTTGTTCACTGTGTATCCTAGGTAGTTTAATAGTTTTATTACAAACGCCAGATGCTGCAATAGGATGTCCTTGCTGTCCGCTTGGATCAGGCAGTCGTCCAGATATGGTTAGATTTATATTCCTTGTTGTCTGCAGAAGGCAATTACTGATGCTATGCATTTCGTAAACACTCTGGGCGCAGTAGATAAGCCAAAGGGCAATGCAGAGAATTGGCAATGGGTTGAACCTGCAAGAAATCTGAGGTATCTTCTGCAATCTTGTCTGATAGGGACATGCAGGTATGCCTCCTTGAGGTCCAATGTTACCAGCTAAGACTCCTTGCCCAGCATGGAAAGAAGCTGCTGTAATGTGAGCATCTTGAATTTTGGCACCTGTAGATATGTGTTTAGGATGGATAGGTCTAAGATGGGTCTCCAATCTTTGTCTTTCCTTGGTACCAGGAATAGTCTGGAATAAAAACCTTGACCTTGTTCTTTTGCAGGTACCTCTTGAATCACTTTCATATCCATGAGAGCGGAAATTTGTCTTTGTGCCTCTGCCCTTTGATTTTTGTGGCAGGTTTGGCAAGCCTCTCATTTTTGGAAGGGTGTGAAAGTGGAACCTGTAGCCTCTGTCTATAATGTCCAGAATCCATTTGTCTTTTGTAACAATGTGCCAGTTGTTTGAAAATAATGCCAGTTTTCCGCCCAAAGGTGCTGCCATTAAAGCTTTGTTTGGCAGGCATAGGGGGGAGTCATTGTGCCTGTTTTCTAAATGACTGTGATCTATCTTCTCCACCTCTTGGGGTTGGTGCTTGCCACTGTCTAGCTCTGTAAGATCCTTGAGGTTGTCCTCTACCCCTTGGGCATCTGTATCTGCCCCTTTGGGGCCTGTCCATGGCTGGAAAGGACCAATTTTTTGAAGGACAGTTTCTGCTGAAGCATGGAGGTTGTACCTGCAAGAAATCTTTCACTGTTTGCATAGATTTCGCTTTTTCCTCCATTTTCTTCAGTACCTCCTCAGCTTTAATACCAAACAATACATCTTTTTGAAGTGGTGCATCTAATAACTTTGCTTTGACATGATCTGGTAAGGTTTGCTCTTTGAGCCAAGCATGTGTACGTATAACGGCCCCGTGACAGCAGCTCTACATGAGGCCTCTAAAGCATCAAAACCACACTGCAAGGTATGTTTACCCACTTGCTCTGCTCCATGCAACAAATCCTGCAACTCTTTCAAATCTGGTTGTTCTGTTTGTGTCATTTTGCTTTTCAGCTGAGATAACAAAAACTGTTGGTACTTTAACATATGAAATTGACAGTTTAATGCCCTTATGGTTAAAGTGGCAGATGTATACACATTTTTCCCCCACCTTTCTAATGCTCTGGAATCTCTCTCTGAAGGTAAAGGGTTTTTAGCAGTAGAGGCCTTTATTCCCTTGGGACCCTGTGAAATTGTTTCTGGGTCAGCAGTATAGCTTTTATAAAGGAACTGGTGAGAATCAGGAACCCAGTAATACCTGTCTGGTTTAATAAGGGCTGGAGGTAAAGAATCTGGATTAAGACTGGCTTCTGCGTACACATCATCTAAAATATCTAAAACAGGAGGGATAGCCAGGGGCCTCTGCTGGGGGAGCAGTAGAAATTCCCTGAGCCTTTTCTTGGACTCTGAGTAATCTTGGCCTTCCCAGTGGAAGTGTTCCCTCAATGTATGCAGGGTTTCCCCAAAAGAGTAGTCCTCAGGGGGGGGGACCGAGGGAACAGACTCCTCTGCATCAGAGTCTTCAAAAGGGGAATAGGCATAATCCTGGTCCTCAGAATGGTCTGAGGTAATAGAAGCCTGGTCTGAGGAAGGGTAGTCTTCCTCCAATCTGGGTCTTTTGTCAGAGGGGGCTTGAGAACCCCTGATGAGAGTTATCAAATCCTCAGCCATTTTAAGCATCTGCTTTTTAGGCATGGGGCCTTGAGAGGAGGTCTGAGGACCCTGTTTTTTAGTTTTCATGGCAGCTTTAGATTTAGTGAAGGATTTAATAGAGAAGGTGGAAGCCCTAAAGACGCATTCAGAAATGGCAGGCCTCACTAAATTTTCAGTTTCCCCGCCAAGAGTGGCATCGGTGTCTGCAGTGGGAATGGAGACCGAGGAGCCTGCGACCTCGGGTACTGAAGTCACCGGTAAAATAGTTTCATCAGTAGTCAGGGGCTGCATAGGTGCCTCGCTGAGAACCGGAGAACCGGTAGTCAGCCTAAGCGTGGTGTCAGTACTCGGTGCAGGCCTCGGATGTCGGTCCTTGTCTTTGCGTCTTTTGCTTAAAACTGGTGTCGGTGTATCCGACGACATGATATAATAAATTTTTTTGCCAAAATAATGAAGGGGGAACTTCACCCGGCGCTTAATAGTGCGCTTGTTGAACCTAGCACAAAAACGGCAGGCCGAGACGTCGTGGTCTGGCCCTAAGCAAGGTATACAGAAAGAGTGGAAATCCTTATGCGGTATTTGCTTCCCACAAGAAATGCAATTATTAACTTTGTCTGACATCGGTCTGAGGCAAGAAAAGTTTCAACGGGTACTTAGCTTTAAAGAAGACTTCGGCTGAAATACTTTCGTAAATCTCAGGAGCTGGCCGACCGGCACTTGCGAACTGCTTCTGCTTCGGGCACTGCGCAGCAAGAAAGACTGAAGAAAATGGTGTCGGCTGCCTCTTTTATACCCCTGCCGCACTGACGTCAGGGAAGAAGCGACGACAACCGACGCCGGACCTAGACTTTGGAATTCGGCCGACCGAGGACCCGCCTGACGGCAGGATAACCCATCTGTAATGACTGCAGCCGTATGCACGATGAACATCAAGGAATTTCCATCAGAGGGGAGCATTGATGAAGGAAGACTTGAAAGGCTCTGCATAGTCATATGACCATATCCAGGCATGTCTTCTTATGGCAATGCCTGAACCGGCTCCCCGTGAAGTGCCTTCTGTTGCATGTGAAATTAGCCTCATGGACACATTCAGTATAGATATAGAGTGGCCAGCTGAGAGGATGACCTTTTGTAATCCACTGGAGACATGGACTCTTGAGACTGACTTTGAGAGTTCCTTAAGTCACTCCCCCTCTGCAATCTTGTAAAATTCACCAAATAGTTCGGGGACCACAAGGCAAAAGTCACTGATGGTGGCTGCCACCACAACCATCGCATTCAACAGGGACTCTTTTGCGCCAATGTGGTCTATCTTTTTGGGCACGCTAAAATTTTGCCTGGTTGACATGGGATCAGTTCAACAGAATCTGTTTCCTTCCATGCCCATTGAGATACTAGGTCAATAACCTCATCAGCCAGGGGAGTCACCCAAGATACAGATGGGCCAGAAGCAAAAGCTTCCAGGAATACTGGCTCCTCAGGATTATGATTATCTAAGGACCAAACACCTTTTTGCTTAAGGATTTCCAAAATGTCTCCAAAGGAGACATCATCAGGTGGTGACCTGGGGAACCCTTCACCTATGTCAAAGTCAAGATCTTTGGTGAAGGATTCCAGCGGGGAATCTGTGCCTCCTTTTGCACATTCTCTTTCAGTGACCGTCCTCAGTGGGATGCTCTGGACAGGTGTCCAAAGACAGGACTAAGTTCCTCTGTGGGGACCATCTGGACACTACTTTGTACTGGCTATCCTTGTGGACTAGGTCTGATGGGATCACAGCTCGGAACCAAATGGTGATAGGATGTAGGACCTGAGAATGTATGAGCGGTTGGATCTCTTAAATAAGAAAAAAACCTTTTCACAACCTTGAAGGCCGACGGACCTGAAGACGCCATGGCTGGCCACATTGGAGCCAAGACCTACAAAGTAAACAAGTCATGACTCTGACCAGATCAGTGTCTCGAGGAGGTAGCCGGACCCAAGCTACTTAGTGCTGAGGCTTTGAGAGGAAAGGAAGGCTCTGACAACATCAGAGTTGATCCCAGCCCCATGGATCTGATGCCAATGCCTTTGTTCTGAGACTCGACCTGACCCAAGGGAACTGGAGCAGAACTGGTCAGGTAGACAGTCTGAGTCGAAGATGTAATTCTCTTTGGCTCTGACACAGGTACTCTCAGAACCCTCGGATCATGGGGCTCTGAAACTGAAGGATGAATCAGACAAGGAGATACAATTGTACAGGAGGTGGATGGAAGGCTCATGGATCCAATGGGAGTCAGTGACAGTAAAACCCCCATCTGGATCTGAGCCCTGAGGAACTTTCTCATCATCCTATCCACTTCTGCTTCAGACAGAGTTCTGGAGAACCTAATAAATGAGGTGGTAGACTGAGGACTGGAGTGGTTCTTTGGAGTTTGCATAAGAGGAGAGTGCAGCCAAGGAGATATAGGGTCTATGACAAACTCAGGAGAACAAGTTCTTGTTGTCTGAGAAGTACCAGAGATTGGACCCAATGTTTTTGGATCCATGGGTTGAGCAGGAGGAATACATGAAATGACCATCGGATCTGAAGGCTTAGGAGCTATAGAGTTCCTCTTAGGATCCAATAAAGTCAGATCCAAAGACCTCCATATTTTTTGTGGAGGCTCCGAGGATGAAAAAATCTTTGGAGATTTAGGCGGAGATCGTTTTATGTGCTCCAAAGGAGCCTTGGAAGTCTGCTAGTGGTTTGAGCCCCAGAGGAGGAAGAAGAAGAGCAGGGGGGTAGTAACCCTTTGAGGACCAACTTGTTATGTCTGTCAGCTACAGCCCTGGAGTTAAATCCCACACAAATGGGTACAGCTCACACCCAGGTGTGCTGCTCCTTAACAATAAATGCACTCCCTCTGGGCATCCAAATTCAGGATTTTGTGCACACAGGAAGTGCACTTTTTAAACCCTGTAGGCTTCTCAGCCAGAGTAACCACTGTAAGCTACAGAACAAGAAAGGAGCGAAGAATATATATTTTTTATTTAAACTATAGAAAAGGGTAGAAAAACTACCAACGGTATTAAAGAATACCCTGTTAAAAAGGGTAAGAAAAGGGACAAGAGAAAAGAAAAAAAAGAGTACCAAGGATTGTACTTAAGGAAATTACTTTATCAAGAAAATTAAGCTAAGGGAAAGAAAAACCCAAAAATTTAGAGACAGGAAACTTCTAATTTAAGTATAAGAAAAAGCTATATATTTTTGTGAAGAAAAAAACATGGTTAACCAAGAACCTACTCAAAGAGAGGGATCCATGTCTGGCAAATGAGATTTGAGGTATTGGGCATGGGCTAGGGCATTATGGGTAGAGAGAGGAGCTCGAGAGTTGGATCTTAAATCTGCAGAATGTTGCTGAGTCAGATCAGAGGTCAGATCCGTAACCCATAAGTTTAATGCTGCCCATTTATGTGATCTCCCAGAAATTACACTATCCAAACCAACCAAATAGTGAAAATTGCAAGAAAAACCCAACCAAGCTAGACTTTTCACTGTGTGATACCTTAAACCTCCTGTAATAGAAGCCTGTGGAATTTATGCAACTGACCGCTTAAGGATATCAAGTGTTTCAGCTACATAGTTTTTGAATGTCCATTTCTTTTTCAAGTCTTTATGGCTAAATTTAGGCCAATAAAACCAAACCCCATTAGCTGTGGACATGCATGTTTCAGATTTTTTACTGACCTTGTCAGCAGAGCATAAGTGGATACACAGTTCAGTTCAGTCAGCTGCAGTTTGGTAAACAACTCAAGTCCAAAGCTCCTGCCTGCAGGGACTTTTTTCAGGTGCAAGCCCAAATGTTGCAGTCATTTCAGTAAATCCACAGGTGTGAGTTCCACTCTGTTATGCAGTTTTCCTCAGGATCCTCATCCAGGTTTCCACAGGTTCTATTCAGAGCAAAAGTTGCCTACAGTCCCCATTCCTGGCTTCAGTCCCTCTTCACAACAGGCAGACATCTTAATTTTCTGTGCTTTTGAACCTTCCTTCTCATTCATGTATCTTCCATTATGAGCCTCAGATAAATTGAACTAGAGCAAGTTCTGTATTTATTCTAGTCCATGTATTTCTATCAGATTCATCACCATATTACATAGCATATATGCAATACCAACACATTACATAGGAAGTTACTACGCTATTAGCCCTGAGGCCCTAATAAGCATAGCCAAGAGTTTAGCCCATGTTTAGACAAGTCAGCATCCGATGCCCCTGTCCAGCAGTGATACGGGTGGAATCCTATGGAGGCATTTTCTGTTTCCCATCCAGTTATCCAGGTTGCGCTAAAAAAGGGGTAAACAGGTACTCTGCTTGACGTGGAGAGGGAGCCTATTCCACAAATGGGGGAGTCTCTGGGACAAAAGTCTGTCCCCCAACAAGTCCTACTGATGTCATACACAAGGTTGAGGCCGCACATGTGGGTTACTCAAGTGGAGCTTGACTTGCAGATGTGCAGCAGTCCCATCAAGGTGGGGTCTGAGATCGCCTTGTATGCCAGACAGAGGTCACCTCTGAGGAGTCTGTATGAAACTGAGTAGAGGGATAGGGCTTTTAGCCTATGTGTGTATGGTAGATTTTTGAGGCCCTGGATTCTCCTGGTGAGGAACCTCTGCGATCTCTCCAGCTGCTGCTTGTGCTTTGCTAGGTACATGCCAAACAGGGCATTGTACTCAATAATGGGCCTTATAATGGAAGAGTACTGGGATGTTATGATATAGCAATTTTCATGCAGTCAAACAGCTACTACAGTTACTGACCCTGTCCCCAGCACAGAACACTTGGTTCAGACCCACTTAGATGGGTTGCAGGACCTGCATGACCCATCTATACTGATGTGAGTGCATCAAAACATATGACGGACTTTAAAATTAAATGGACTGAGGCTTAGGGCCAAAATGGATAATTTAAGGTTACAATCTTTTTGGCAGAAAAGCTGCTGTAAGAAAGGCATGACCTGTTAGTAATACAAATTCATTACCCAAAAGGTAATACTTGAGGGAGGCTTCTATTAATTGGCAAACATTTAAGCTCAGCGGCTGAGCACTTATGTTCTCTGCCTTCTGATTTAACACTGGCCTTTTTCAAGGGTACTAATTCAATAAACTTCATGGCATAGTCAATTACTATTAGAATACACTGACAGACATTACTAGACTTTGAGTTGTTGTGTCTTTTCGGCTTTCCCCGGTTAGGGGTCGCTACAGCGGAACTCCGGTCCGCTAATGATTGGCAGTTGATTTTTATGTACCAGCTTGCCAGGCCTGATGCACAACCTTCAACGAAGGTATGCCCATTCACGCATTTCTCCACACAGAAGACGCTCTAGCTGAGAATCGAACCGGACAGCGTCTTACTGCGAGGCGACAACGCTACTGCAGCACCACCACCACAGGTACACTGTGAGGCAACAACGCTATCGCAGCACCACCACCGCGGGTACACTGTGAGGCGACAACGCTACCGCAGCACCACCACCATAAGTATCAGTGGATTTCTGACCCTACACGAGGCACAAACTTTGGATATTCTGGGCAGACTGCATAGATGTTTTAAATGTCTTTTATTATACCAGCCCAATAAAATCTAGCTAAAGATCTAATTTTAGTTTTGTGAATTCTTAAGTGTCTTCCCAAAACATGGCAATGTGCCATTTTGCACAACTGTTCTAAAAGGCTCAGTATTTCTTCTTTGTCTTTGCTTTACCCATACTGGAAGTCATTATTTAAATTCCACATCCATGTACAAGATGGAACCCAGTTGCTACTCTCTCTCATTTTACTCTGGCTATGTTTGGCTTTACTTAATGTGTCATCCTTTTTACTGCACTTTCTTAATATTTTCATTAATTGTCTGAAAATCTGCTAAATCAGGAACACTTTCTTCAGTGCACTGGCATGAAGTAAAGGGTATATCCTCTTCAACTAAGAATACACATTTCTTCTTTATCTAACCTATCTTCCGCAAAAGGCAATTCATGCCAGTGACTTTCTTCTACCATGTTTTGGCAGTTATTTTACTTCACCAACTTCTGTCTCTAAGACCCTGCTGAGAGTCTTCTGTGACTAGCGCTCTACTTTGACTGGAGGCAGGGACTCCTGCGATTCTGAAGTTCCATTTCCTTTTCCTTCTCTCACAAGAAGTACATCTATGGAACTCTCCCTTTCTGACTCTATATGGACATCTTGCATGACTGTGTTTGTAATCTTCTGCTGAGAATTTATATCATGCAATATAAGCATATTCTTTTCAGTCTCTGTACTAGCTGCATTCTCTAACACACCTAATGTTCTTTTCCTGTAAGACTCGGTAATAGGTTTCAGAATTCAGACAGGTTATTCAACCCTTCCAACACAAGCCATATTCTAGTTCCTTCTGAATTTTTTACAGCTAACCTTTTTTCTTTGCTCTAACTGTGTAGTTCATAAAATGTGTCATGGTTGCTGTTGCCCCTGTCCACTATTTTATTAGGGGTACATTCATGACTGTCTGCTCTTAGTAGTGTGTCAAGTTGCTGCTGCTGCTACTGCCATCTCCCCAATGTTTATTTGACGTACATTCAGGAATTTGACTGCACTCCCCCACCCCATAATCTCCATAATATCTTGAACTTGGGGAAGCCATTACCTGTTATAAAAAGAAGTTATGTACCTACCATAACGTTCCATGTTTATCCTTCATCTCGCCTTCCTTCTTGCTGGTTGGGTTCGGAGCCGATCCTCGGCTCTGACTCAGCCGATTTACTAAAGCTCGAGAGCTTTTACTGGCTCGAGGCTACCCTTATCCCAACATGCCTAGCAGCAGCTACCCAGATCTCATTTGTAATAGCCCACACTAGACATACATAGTAAAAAAACAAATTTTTTACTAAGCTCTTATACATCAAGATAGGAAGGATAGAGGAAAGGACAATGTATGGTTAACTAAATTGGTATGTCAGCAGGAAACTCAGCCAGTGTGTAACCAATAAAGAACTCCTCTCGAACCTCCAGGAAGGGGGAAGGAGGGGGGGATGCAAGAAGGAAGGCGAAATGAAGGACAACAAACATGGAATGTAATGGTAGGTACATAACTTCTTTATGTTATGTTGTCCCATCTAGTCTTCGTTCTTGCTGGTTGGGACCGCGTCCCCAGCACCTGGTTCTTGGGTGGCTCACTGGAACAAACTCTTAAGGACCGTGGAACCAAAGGATGCCCTGTTCCAGGAGAACACATCCACTTTGTAATGAGAGATAAAGGTAGGAGAATTTGCCCATGTTGCTGCTGCACAGATTGAATCTAAAGGTAATTTAGCTTGGAAGGCAACAGAGGCGGCTAAGGCCCTGGTTGAATGTCCTCTGGGTCTTTCTGGAAGCGTCTCTTTATGCAAACCATACGAATAAGTGCTTGTGTCCAACAGCCATTTTGATAATGTCACTTTAAAAACTGGATAACCTTGCTTATTGTCAGCAAAGGATATGAACAATTGGTCTGATTTTCTGCGGTCTTTGGTCCTGTGTAAATAAAAGCGTAAATCCAATTGGTGATCTATACTCTGCCTTGTTGCCATAATTGGGGAAGAACACAGGAAGCTCAGTGGACTAATTTAAGTTATACGCGGAACAAACCTTAGGCAAGGAAGAAGGATTGGTCCTTCTATCTTTGTGAAAAATGAGATATGGGCAAATAGACAAAGCATGTAATTCAGAAACCTGTTTAGCTGAGGTTATAGCAACCAAAAAGAGGGTTTTCCAAGATAGAAACTTCAAGGGACAAGATGCTGCTGGTTCAAAGGGGGGCAGAATCATTGAAGCTAAAACCAAGTTTAGGTCCCGGGGGAGGGGGTTCTCTTACTGGGGGCCGTAAAAGCATTGTACCTCATAAGAATGCTCTGCACAACTTATGGGACATAATGTTTGAACCCAAGTCTCCTACATGAAAATTGGAGATGGCAGCCAATTGGACTCTAATAGTAGCTGCAGCTGCCACTTTTTGAAGGTTATGGCCAGAAAGTCAAGAATCTTGTGAACAGGAGCCGTAAAAGGATCAATGTTATTTCTTTTGGCCCAGTAAGAGAACCTCTTCCATTTGCTAGTGTAAATCCTCATAGTAGTGGGCTTGTGGGAGGACACTAGAATGTGTTGTACAGCAGGGGAAATGTTTGGGAGCCTGGTTAAGACTGGAAGTGGAGTAACCAAGTAGTCAGCTTGAGAGTTGGAAGGGATGGGTGAAGCCCGCCTGACTGATGCGTTAGTAGGTCCGGGTATCCAGGGCTCCAGTTGAAGGTGATGGCAAAGAAACGGAAACCATATCTGATGAGGCCAGTAAGGAGCAATGAGGATGAGTTTGCAACTCAACAATTTTGCTTTCTGAAGTACTTTTGGAATGAGACAGAAGGGTGGAAAAGCATACAGCAGTCCAGGAGGCTAATCATAAACAAGTGCATCCCTGGGTGACTGTCCCGGAGGGGGAACTAGGGCAAAGTAGCTGCTGTATTTGTTGTTTAGGGGAGTGGCAAAAAGACTGCAGCATGGCTGGCCCCAGTTGCAGAAAATCAAGTCCACAACTTCTTTCTTCAGGGACCACTCGTGAGGCATGAGGATAGCCCTGCTGAGCCTGTCTGCTATCATGCTGGATTTTCCAGGAATGTGAATTGCAATCAGAAATCGTTGTGAAGACATCACCCATTGCCATACTCGAAGAGCCTCCCAACACAAGGGGTAAGATTTGGTTCTGCCCTGCTTGTTGATGTACCATACCACTGACATATTGTCTGTCTGGATTGCAATAGTCCCTGTAGGTAGAGAGTCCTGAAGTGCTTGCAATACCAGAAGCACCGCTCTCATCTCTAGAACACTGAAGTGCAGATGGTACTCGTGAGGTTGCCACATGCCTTGGAGAGTTCGTCCCAGATAATGCCCCCCCCCCAACCTATCTGGGAAGCGTCCGTGGTCACTATGACTACCTGATACGGGTCTAGAAAGGGTCTGCCCAGAGTCACCTGGGGGAAACCAGCCACCATAGTAGGTCCTTTTTGCAAGATTCCATGATCAAGATCAGGTGTGTCATTGGCAATTCCTGGAAATACCACTGAGTGAAGAGAAGCCACTGTAGAATCCACATGGGGAAGCATGCCAAAGGAACTAGTGTAATAGCTGCAGCCATTGAGTCCAGTACTTGTAAGACTTGTCTTGCCCTATACTCTCGTCTTGTTTATGAGAAAGGAAACTTGTTGATGAATGGTTGACACCTTGTCTAAAGGCAGTTTTGCTATAATGCATCTTGTATCTAAGTCTGCCCCTATAAAGGTAATAGACTGACAAGGCAGACTTTTCGTAGTTTATTGTGATGTCTAACTGGGAACAAGTTTGGATTGTGTAATCCCATACCTTGATTAGTTGATGCTCGGTGGTAGCAGTGAGGAGTCAGTTGTCTAGATATGGAAACACCTGGAATCCTAGATGCCTCAGGTGAGGCGTGACCACTGCCATACACTTGGTGAACACCTTGGGGGCTGTGGTGAGACCAAAGGGCAGGGCCCGGAACTGATAATGACTATCTCCCAGCCGGAAGCATAGGAATCGCCTGGATTGCCTGCCCGTTTTTATATGGTAGTATGCATCCTGGAGATCTATGGAGCACATCCAATTGCCCTGACCTAAGAAGGGAAGAATGGACTGCAGTGTCACCATCTGGAACTCTGTCTTTTTTACCGATTGGTTTAGCTTGATGAGATCCAAGATTGGTCTCCAGTCCCCTGTCTTCTTTGGAACTAAAAAGAACCTTGAGTAAGTTCCGGATCCGATTTGGTCTGCAGGGACTTCCTGGATGGCTCTTTTTTCTAGCAATTTTTGAACCTCTAGGATTGCATGATCTCAAAGACTGGGTGGAACATCTGGGACAGAATGTTTATCTTTTGAGGGGACTGAGAAAAAGGAATTTTGTAACCCCTGGACATTATCAACAGCACCTATGTTTCCCTCATGACAGATTGCCAGGCTGCTGGGTACAGTGATAGTCTGCCTCCTGACTGCCTCCAGAGGTGGACAGCCAGGCCTCCCTTCAGGAGTGCTGGAAGGGCCTAGCAGAGAAGGTATCTCTGTTGCCCTGCTGTTGCAGACCCCCCTCTGCTGCGAGGGTGGCGTCTTCCATTACTATTTCCCCCTCTGCTCTTCTAATACTTAGGAGAGGGTCTAGATGGAGTGGAAAAATGGACCCCTATGGCAGAGAGTGTTTTGGCATCCTGTTCACACCTGGTGAGAGTCTCTTTTACCTGAGGCCCAAACAAGGAAGAGCCGTCAAAGGGGGTGTTGGTAAATGAAGACTTAACAAATATTGACAAAGGCGCATCCAGGAGTGTCTGCGTAAGGCTACTCCAGTACCTGCTGCCCTACTCACTCCATGTACCACATAAGAAATGAGCTTCATGGAGGAGTTTACCACGGAGGTCAAGGTCGCAAGCTGGGAAGCTGCCCTGTTCACAACTCCCTCAGCTGTAGGATCTTGCAGGGTATCTCCTAGCTCCTTCACGGGATCCTTCTGAAGTCGTGTGAAATGTGACAAGTAATTCAGTGATCTGAGAGTAAAGGTCGCTGAAGAAAAAAACATGCTTCCCATACCTGTCCATCATACAAGACTCTTTGTTCGGCAGATGGACAGATGAAGTTTCCGTAAGTTCCTTCTTGGTGGCTGCTGCCACCACCATGGCATTAACAGGGACTCCCTTGGAGAGGAAAGATTTATCTTCAGGAGCTGTAATAAATTTGTTAGGTCTCCTCGGAACAGGTTCCATGGTCTCTGGAGCACTCCATGCCTTTCGACTCACTACTGACAAAAGTGGGTCGAAAGGCAGAGACACCCAAGAGGTGGAGGGTCGGGAACAAAATACGTTCAGGTATACGGACTCATCCTCAGAAGGTGCTAGGGACTTCCAGTCACCCCTCTGTCTGAGGATTTCCAAGATGTCTGAAAAAGAGACATCCTCAGAGGGGGACCATGGGGGCCCTTCCGACTCATCCAAGTCTGTATCCGAAGTGATAGACTCAGGGGAGTCTAGATGCTTCCTCTTGCATTTCTTCTTTTGAGGGACCTCCTCCAAATGTTCGGGGGAGGTTTTGGAAGAAGTGGGGTCACCCAGTGGGGCGTCGTGGGGCACAGGTTCCCTACGCTTGGCAGGAGGAGGGACAAAGGCCGGCACAGACACAGAGGGAGAAGGAGCCAATGGAACCGAGGGTGAAGCAGTCTCAGGAGACAACATGCTCCTCATCACCTCGAAAGCTCCATGGTCCTGAGTCAAAGGAGCCTCCGGCTCCGAAGAGCCCGGAGATCTTCGAACCGGGAGGGAAGGCTCCAAGACCGATGTAGAAGCCGAGCTCACCTGCGCCGAAGCTCTGAGAGGGAGAGCGGGGTCGGACAAGGGTCTGATGCCACTTCCCCCCCTCGGAGCTGGCGAGAGAGCTTTGGTGCCCAGACCCCTCAACAGACTGAGTCATCAACGAGATCGGAGCGGTAGTCGGAACCGATAAAGGAGAAGAAAGCAGAGCCGACGGTTCCACCACCACGACTACCATGCACTCCGGCTCCAAGCTCAAGAAAGTCGGAGGAGGAATCGATGGAGAAGCTGGAAGGGCCAAAGGAGAAAAATCCTTATGGGCTGGACTCGAGAGTAATTTAGCAAGTGCCTGTGACTTGAGGAACCTGTTGACCACTCTCTCCACATCATGATCCGAAAGTCTGGAGGACCGAGAGGAGTGTGAAGAGGACCGGTCACTGCCTGTCCAGATTGCAGCAGTGGAGATTGTGGAGCAGAACATACTGGCTCCAAAGAGGGAGACCTTGATCTCTTATGGATCCGGACCGGCTCTGAGGCCACAGATGGAGCCACCGCAGACTTAGCTTTGTCGGAGTAAATGCTGGGGGCCGACAGAGCCAAAGGCTTCTCAGTAAGTTTTGTCTGTTCCGAGCTCAGAACAGATGGCTTGGAGTGTTTCTCGGACACTTTGGCTGCCTGGGGACCCTGAGACAAGGCATCTTGAGGGTTCTTCAGGAGGCCACATAAGATAAGCTTATTTTTCTTTCCTGCAGGACTCTGGAACTGAAAGCATGACAGATGGAGCAAGAATCCTGCAAGTGAATAGACCCTAAACAATAAACGCAACTCGTGTGTCCATCCATAAGGGACATTTTCTGGCAACACGAGTTGCACTTTTTAAACCCAGAGGGTTTAGACTCTTTAGACATAACTAACAGTAGTCAGGGAAAAAGGTTTCCACAGAGAAAAAACTAGCACTCACAGCCTACAACAAGCAGAAGTAAACAGGCTGACAACTACAAAGGAAAAAACTTTTAAAACTATCTTTTTTAGGGCCTCTAACTTAAACGGCGACTCCCCCGATGGGAGAGCCTCTAACTAAAACAGTAATCCCAGAGAAACGGTGAAGAATGGGAAGAACCTTCTAACTTAAACAGGCTCTAAGGGGAAAGCAGGCCTGAAAGAGAAAACGACGGCCAAAAACACCACAAAGAGCAGAGAAAGGGGTCGTTAGACTAATGAAGAAAAATATATGCTCTAACGAGTCAATATAACCAGTCAATTACCAAAAAAGTTGCAAGTAACTATAAAACACAAAGTAGTTAGCCTGAGCCAGTATGCAGCAATCTCGACATTGCAAGTGGCAAACGAAATCTGGGTAGCTGCCGCTAGACATGTTGGGATAAGGGGTAGCCTCGAGCCAGTAAAAGCTCTCGAGCTTTAGTAAATTGGCCGAGCCGGAGCCAAACCCAACCAGCAAGAACGAAGGTGAGATGGGACAACATAACATCATCATGTTTTACACTAGGAACTAAAGCCACAAGATGTAACAATACTCGATGCTAAATGAATTTCCACACTTGTTGTGTGTGATACTTTTTCCTGTCTCTCTGAATGCACATCAACTTGCACTTTTCTCTCATCATTTGCTTTAGATTTGCAAAATAAGATTACATAATAAAAGTAATCATACTTCTAGAGTATAGCCCTCTTTGTTCTTTCCCATCCATTAGTACAGTGCATTTGGCTTAGTATTACCACAATGACAACAAGCTGATGCTCTCATTCTTGCTGCAAATCTTGACCAACATGCTGTATGAAACAAATGTCATTTAAACTGAGCAGCCAGTGTCGCACAACACTGGTTGCCAGCAAGGCCTTGTTTAACACTGGCTACCAGCATGGTACATCACTAGAAACTCCAACCACAGGAAGATTTAAGCACTGATGCACTACAGAAAAACATTACAGCAAGCTGCATTTTATAATAGAACTGTCTACTACTAAGAAAGTTAACCAAATAACTTTACGCATACGTAAAAGAAACATGTCTGACAGATTTACTTTCCGCCTTGTTGTATCAGGCAAACTTGTGTGTTAGAGTTTAATTACCACCATCCAAAAGAGAATTTTTGTGCTAAAGTGAGCTGAGTACTTACATATCTTAAGAAGTAAACCCAAATCAAGCACTGCTAACTTGGCTAATGCAACAAAACATGGTGTAATCAAAAGAGGAGAAAATGAGTCTTTTTTTTGCTTCCTCCAGGACCTTACCCAATTGTCTCATTCATTCCAGCAGAACTAGAGCTGGGTATCACAGGGTTATGTTAGAGCCCTACAGCCACATATGTTCCTGCCCAGGAATCCCCATAAGCCCTCCATTTCCTGGTAAGAGTAGTACATAGCGAGAAAGCTTATCCTCACCCATTGAGAGCTTCAGGGGAACCCACAGTAACAGTCTCCAAGGGAAAGTGTACCTCAGCAAGCCAACTTCCCGTCAGCTGCATACTGTGAATAGACTATTGGCAGTATGGGTTCAGATATCTCGGAACTCCTCTACGTGAACACCTACAACTCTTGCCAAATGTCACCTGTGTCAAGCTAGATCCACTTCTACTCTTTCAAGATGGCCGAGTTGACATAGTTGCAGCTTTCTCCCTCTATTCCATGAAACTGGCCAAAAACACTTAGTCTTAGTAAAACTGCACACCACCATAAATAGACACACACACTCACGCGCGCACGCAGGTACGTGCTTGTGTTTTCAGCATGAAATGCATTGGGTGTTATCCTCTGTTTGCAGTAAAGAAACAAATTACTCCTAAATAACCTTGTTTGCTACAGTAGGCTTATGTTTCCTGAGTTCTTTAAACGTTTACAGTCCCTACTTTTTATAAAATAAAATTTGCACTTATGACAAGTTTATACATTCTTTTAAGAGCATACAAAACCTAGGCCTTACTACCACTCCATAATTTCATTTATATTAGGATATCCTACTAAGGAAACAGGAGCCTAAAGTAAGTTTAGTACAGAGGTTTAACGCTAATGCTAGCATCTGTAGGTGTTGAAGCATCTGCAAACCGTCTGACCATGAGCAAGTCATTCACTAGATAGTGCTCTCAGGTCATCCACATGGGTTTATCCAGTAAAAAAAAAAGATTTAAAATAAAAACAGTAAAACAAGGACATTACAGAAACTAACAATTATTTCTTCTTTAAAGGCCATGTAAACAACATCAATCTACAACTTCCTGTTTAAGCAACTGGACCAGACCAGATCCTAGAAGCAAAATGGAAATGGAAGGTTTCAAATCTGGGTTTATCAATCTGTTTCAAACCAGACCCCCTTGATGCTAAATTGACTAGCTCCTTCAGAAATCATGCATCATAATATTATCGAGAAAAGACAGTGGGGGTAGGGGCATACTGGTGAATCAAAATTTTAAGGCAGACCTGCAAAGCATGTGGTCAGGCCAGCCAACTGTGACCCACAACAGCTCAACTGCCAGCCTCCCACTCCATTGCTACAAACCTTACCTGCCTATACAAATGCTCAAGCATTTTTCCAGAATGTTATTTTTATTTATTTCAATGAGTAAAACAGTATGGTTAAGTAAACAGTAAGTACCACCTCAGTTTTGTGTCACACAGTACTGACTCCTTTGTGTGTACTATGTAACATGCATTTGATGTGCTAGTGTGGGTTAAACAGCAGTGTGAAGGAGACTGAGAGGTCCAAATAGTGTCAGTTTGATTAAAAATGCAAACAGAAGTACAGTAAATAGTCGATTATCTGAATGTCAATTATCAGAACCAGCCTTCCAAAGTTTTTTAGGTAGGAAAAATCATAAAGTTTGAATATGTAAACATTACATGCATTTGCTTGAGCATGTTTCTGAGCTGGTAGCCAGCTTGTGTGTGAAAAATATTCTTTATTGTCCACTGGAATCTCTGAATGGTTGAAAAGTGTATTCCTGCACACAGAAAAAAAACAAGATTTTAGAAGTTTTTTATATGGTTCAATTATATGTTTGATTATCCAAACAATTAGATTATCCGAAATACCCCAAGTCCCAATTAGTTTGAATAATTGACTCTCTACTGTACTATTATTGGAAATGTTAATTATCACTGTGCTGCCCAGGCAGAACATCTGGTTAATTGATGCACATCCTGCAACTGTGCTAATGACCAAATGCCTGTTTTGTATCAGAGTGACTTTGCCTTTTTTTTTGGAGTGGGGGGCACAGCTATAAGCAAGGTAACCCCGAAGTGAGACAGTAAATGACATTTAATGCAAATAAGTAAAACAGAAGGTGAAGTATCAGGCAAGCTCAGTAAATTAGTCAGACACAGTGATACAAAAAATAGCTAAAGTCCACAAAATGAGATCAGAGTTAACAAATTAATTTCTGCAGCACTGACTGACTTGTTTACTACGTCCAACCTACAGCACTAAGCTAGTGGGCTGCCTTGTCCCACTCAGGCCTACAGTGTTGAAACAGCAGAGCACACACAATACTATTACTTGAATGTAACAAACCTGGGACTGAATCTACAAGACCCAGTACAGTAACTAAACAGCTTAAAACATGGGAAATTGATTTTTACTTAAAGCATGCAAAAAGGTGCTTTACTTTTTCAGCTGAAAATATTTTCCCATATTTAAATTTTCTTTGACTCTGAAATCCAAGCAATTGCTGTCTCACCTGCCAGCAGTCAGAAATGTGACACTTCATTAACTGACTGCTGGCAAATGCTAATGAATTTTAAAAAAAGTAGTCAAACTTGCCTTTTTTTCTAGAAGACAGGCTGAAAGATGTTATTGCAAAATGGACATTAGTTAAAAGAGGTAGAGAATCTTCTGTTAATGTCACTATATTCATATATCTAACTAATCTAAAATTACTCTTGAAAAACTGTTTCACATATTTGTATGCAAATAAATAACATCACAAACCAGAAACAGACCATGCAACAATCTTCAAGAAGTTTTTAGTTTTATTTTGTATTGCACTGTGAGTATGCGTGCGCACACGTGTCGTGGGGAAGAGCCAGACAACTGGAAATAATGGGTCAATGTCCCTTTTATCACAACCTCAATTATGATGTTTCACAATTTTATAGTTCAGATGCATCCCAGGAGTCTACAACTGCTGGTTGCATAATTCATGCAGGAACAACTTCAACTTTGCATCCAAGGCTGAAAGTAACTGATGTGGCAATACAGTTCTTTGCATCTTACTTGTAAATAATTTTTTTCCTCACCACAGCACATGAATTTTTGAAAAAAAAAAATTTTTTCTGGGGAAAGGCAGATGAGTACATTATTTTTTTACTCAGATTATCTGACAAAAATGCAGTGAGGCTATCTGTTTCTGAAACAGAAACACTTTCCAACAGTCACATCTGTAAGAGGGACTCTTCAGATATCAGTAACAAGCCAGAGTCCTGTTTTTTATGAATATTTCTGGAAATCGAATGATTGCTCACTGCTTTATTTTTAGGTCTTGATATATTTTGGAAAAATGTCCCACTTCTACTTGCTGTGTGACCTTGGGGAAGGGAATGCTAGCTGCTCAGCTGCACTTACATTTCATGTAAGAGTATTTTGTTATTTAAAGCAGTGAAATTGCTGTGTCAGCATGACATGGATTTCACACTCTGATTATGTCAATGTCTCCTGCTTGAGTTTTTTAATATAATAGAGTTTTACCACTATTGCAAAGTTGTGAAACAAAAGGATCCTTGTGCAACAATGATTTTCACAATAAGAGGACGCCATTGTCTCATGTTAAAAAGCTTTTTTTTATTTTATATAAAGGAATTTTGCTACGTATGTGAAGTAGTGAAATACAACCGTCATGGTGCTAAGCCTACAGCTTTAAGAGTATGGCATTATTTCTTGTTTGAGTCTTTATATAAGGGATTTTTGCTAAGTATGAGAAGCAGTGAAACAAAAGTATGTGTCAGCACAAGGTAGATGCACAATGTTCCACTTATTTCGTTAGGGATTGCCAGCACCTGTCGTTCCAAGGCTTCTGTACATTGACAAAAGTCACTGCTGCCCACCTAGTGCCTTTTTAGGCAGTGTCTAGCTGATGAACCTTTCTGCATAACTAACAAATCAGTTCTGAAACTGGATCACATTACGGTGGCACTCCTTAGCAGGAGAATTTGCCTGATTTCACTCTGTATGCAAACAGCAGATGGAGCAAATATTTGTCCCACTCTCTCTTAAACTGGTCTGCAAATGCTTGTAGCATGGTCTTTAGTGTAGAGTTTAACTTTCCCACAAGAGTATTAGTCTGGGGGTGGGAGGGGATGATCTTTAGGTGCTTCACCCCACAGTACCCCACAGACAAGCCAGCAGATCTGACATAAAAATAGCACCTCTGTCAGTCAGCATTTCTCTCAGGAATCCTACCCTGCTGAAAATCTCTAACAAAGCATTTGCCATCTTCTCTGCCTAGATGGAAGACAGAGCCACTGCCTCAGGGTATGTAGTAGCATAATCTACTACCACCAGGATATACTTCTTCCCTGTGGAACTTGGGGTACTCAGAGACCCCAAAATATCCATAGCTACCCTCTGTAATGGCTCCTCAATCACAGGCAAAGGCATCAAAGGAGTTTTGACCTTGTCCCCTGCCTTGTCTACGTTTTTGCACTGTTTACAGGTCCTTGAGTACCCTGTTACATCCCTTGCAATCCCAGGCCAATAAAAGTTCTGCATAATATGTCTCATGATATGCTTTATGCCAATATGACCTGCAAAAGGAATGTCATAGGCTATGGCTAAAAGTGCCACACTGTAGGGTCTAAGGACTACCAACTGCTATTTTACCTCACCCTCTAGATCCCCCTCGGGGGTCCACTCTCTATACAGTAACCCTTTGTTCCAGTATACAGATTCCCCTTTCCTTCAGACACAAGCCTGTCTCAACTCTACCTTTGTCACCCTTCCCAACTCCCTTTCCACAGGAAGTCTGGTGTCCTCTGACAGCAGTGCCTTAATGTCAACCTGGGTGCTACTACTCACCTCTGCCCTTGCAGTTACTCTGTCCAAGGGAATATTAGTACCTACCAGCAGCTGTGGCTTGCCTTCAGGCTCACTGCTACAGGGTATCTCCCCCCGAAATAGCCACTTCACCAGCCCTGACTCCAGTTGTGGGGTTTCTCTGGGTGTCCCCCAGGGTACCAGCCAAACGTGCCTTTCTCCAAGCCTGAATGCATGTCACTGCATGCACACAAGGTAGTGCATTTTCAAAATCATTCCCTATCAGGACATCTGCAGGGATAGCCTCAAACACACCTACTTGCTTGCTTCCTTTTCCACCCTACCAGTCAAGGTGAACACTGCCAAAGGCATTTGAAATGGGGTCCCTCCTAAAGCTCTGACTGGAGTGGACTGCCCAAGCAAGTACTCCTTCTCTTTAACCACTGCAGGCTTCACAGCGATTATGCCAGAGGTTGTGTCCCTTTTAGCAGTGGTCGGTTTTCCATCCACTAAGATAGGATACAAACTCTGGTGTTAGTCTGGTACCCCTGCTGTCTCCAGACAACTTACAACTGGCATACTGTTATTCCCATTTGCTGGCCCCCCACCTTTTGTTCCCCACCTTGCTTCCATAGACATCTGTATGCTACATGGCCCCACTGGTTACATTTAAAACATCTAACTCGTGATCGTGGCTATGTACCTGAACTAGTGGCTTCCCCTGTTACTGGTGGACTCTGCTGGGGTGATACAGGCTGCCCACCATGGGTTCCTTATATCCATGAGCAGCACTGGGTAACCCTTTCTTGTGCAGTGATCCCCTGTTGCTAAGTAGAGATACCCTTTTTTCCTCAGCTCATCTGCAGAGTTACACTCTTAGTCTACCAACCAGATTGTCATGTCCTCAGGCAAAGTGCTAACTGCTGTTTCCTCACCAAAAGGTCTGCCAGCCTTTCAAAAGTGGTGACCTGACACCCACTCACCCACCTATAAAAATAAGCGCTTACACTCAGCAATATAATCACATACACTTTCATCTGCCTTGTGTCTATGTTCACAAAACTTTTTTTCTGTAAGCTTTAGGTGTTAACTTAAAACATTCCAATAAACATTATTTACTTTGCCGCAGTTTAAACAATCAGTATCAAACAATTTAGAAATCTGGACAAAGCCCTAAACAATAGGGGGCCAGAAGCCAAAGAAATAGGAACAATTTTTAAATACTGCTCTTACAAACTTAGAAAATTGATAGAATAACAGGTTTCACATCAGCAAGAATTTTCTGAAGTGTATGAAGTCTGAATCTGAAATGTCTGTCATTATTTTCTGACTTCAGTCCTCAAATATTTGGCAGTGATTTGCCAGTAAAACACAATTTTGTGAGTAACAGGCCAAAAATATGAGGCAAAAATCAGGTCTATATCATTTGAGCTAATGCTTAATTGAACTGAATAAAGCGAAAGCTCAATTAATTGAATGCTCGATTAAGAGATAAGTTTCCTGGGGAAAAAACAGCTGTCCACCCACCGATCGGAACAAACAAAACTAAATTTTAAACTCTGCAAAGTGGGGGCTTCACCCCACCCCACCCCCAATGTGGGGAGCTGCGTGACCCACACCCCCAACTAAATATACCAACTCTGAGATGGCACTACAAAGGGCAAATACCTGATGATGGACAACCATGTCCTTTCCCTGGGAAAAAATTCACTTAACCGAGTGTTCGCTTTAATTGAGCTTTCGCTTAATTCAGTTTGACAAATAGCAATTTGCTCAATTAAGCATTTTCTCAAATGATACAGACACACAAAAATCTGGACATTCTGCGAAAATCTGTACAGGTGAGAGGTATGAACTGCAAGGTACAATCTTTATGGCCTAAACCATGTAATTTAATTTCAGATTATTTTTCAGAGTTAGGTAAACTGAGATTAACCTCATCTCTTCCAGTATCCTCTGTTACAATACATACATTTCAACTGTTACAATACATTCTGACATAAAGGTGTATTTCTTTTCTGTAAAACAGGACCCACTGTTGGTACATTTGTAACAGAAGCAGCTTTACAAATACATTTTCAACACAAGCATCTGTACAAATCAGTTTGAAATACAAATGACACATAATTCTTTACAGAAATCCAGATAGCTATGCTGGCATATGTTACACATCCACTGCCTTACTTCTCCTGACATTGCTAGTAATACCTCACATAATCACAACTGGTATGACCCTCCTGGACAAAGTTGTTGCAGCATGAGGGAGGGTATTGGCAAGTTATGAATTGTTATAAGACAAGGTAGCTTTGGAATACCTATGAATATACAATTTTCTCAGTATTCCGTTGTCTCTTGATTGAGATTTTTTTTTTTTTTACTTAGGGAATTTTACTAAGTTAACCCCTATGATATGACTTTCCAAAGACAGTGCTAGGACTTTCATGTTCAGCAGTTACAAGGTATGATGGAGGCTGAAAAAAGAATTATCATTGTGAGGCTTCAAAGATGGTTAATAGGCTATGATATTGTAATGTGGACAGCAGAAGATTATAATCACTAAGACTGAGTTGATTAACTGTACAATGTGTGTAGTGTGTTGTGAGTAGGGGGTTGCATGGTACATATTTCTGTTTTTCTGGCTTCTACTATTCTATCTAAATGTAGTGCAGTTAATAGTACTAATTAAATGCAGGCTTGACTGGAATGTGTGTTGCTTTCCCTTGAAGGTGACTTCATTTACTGGAACCACGGCAGAAAAGGAGAAGGAAAATGAAGCAGAGCACAGCAGCATTGTGTGTCACAAAATGATAGCAGTTCTAATGGAATAAAATCGTTGGCAGCATTTTGAAAATAACATCCTAATTTTGTTAAAACAAATATAAATTAAAGAAAAAAAAATAAAGCAACAAGCTTGAGAAAATATTAGCCAAAAACATTTTTTTTTTCAAAAAAGCAACCAGAGAGAATGAGATGGCTACTCTTCTTAGCTTGACATTTCAAGGGAAATCTGTGCTCCTTAGAAAAGCTTTACAGAGGTTAATTAATTAAGTGCATGATAACTGCTGTTTCAGAGTTGTGCCCAGAAAAGACAGGACTTTTTGAAAATGTCTTTACATCCTACTTGACTGAACAGAGAGCAACAGATGACATTTTTGTCATTCTAACTGATCAGCTGATGGAGAGCTACTGAATTTTGTTTTCTCTCTCAAACTGTGATAAGCTTAATGGAATATGCCTTAAGACAAGTTGCACAACTCTAAATGTAATCTTGACTAAAGTGAAGTATGTGAATAGAAGGCTGGAACTGGACATTACCAAACCTGTGCTGATTTGTGGTAATTCTGCACTGCCTATATGTGAAAAAAAAATCATTACAGCAATTATTCGTCTCAAACAGTTTATCTGAAGACAGACACCAGGAAACTATCGCATCACACATCAGTATGGTTTTGTGCAGCAGTGTTATAGTTTGATCACATGATGTCAGCAGAGGGCATTGCAAGCTACAACAACTCTACAGCTCTAAAATAGAAGGCATTTTGAGAAGTTCTACAGGGATTATTGGCTAAGTATACTAACTTAATCTATCACACTTAATTCATGTGGTTGTGCTGAGGAACACTGCTCCTGTATTTTGCTGCTTCGAAAGATGGGGTAGAACATTCCTAAAAGATGAATCAAAAGATTCCAACAGCTTGAAAATAAACTGTGGAATTAGGATCTATTTTTTATTTTGTGATATTAGTGCAAACACCTGAATGATCTCAACATTCAACTTCAGGGTAAAAATTAACTTATTAATGCAAACGTTTCTTGCTACTAGCAGCTAAAGTTTCAAAAGGAAACAGAAAAAAATTAGATATTGTGTCACATGGTGAAATGTGTCATTTTGTCACTTGTGCACAATGTATCCTTCAATGGAAACGCATCCATTTGGGAGAAAAATACACAAAGCAATATGATTGTTTAAATGAAGATTTAGCAGATGACTTGCCGTCTACACTTGACATTGAACTAAAGCTGGCAAGAGAACATTTTTCTGTGGATTCAGAAGATATAATAATACAAGTACAGTTGGAGGTTAGGAAAGTACAGTAGTTTCTGAATTATCAAAAAAAATAAAACACTAAGAAAGCAGCCTACAGGACTTCTTCAAAAGGGTGGATAGCGAAAAACAAAAATACTCTGACTTGCCATGAAAATGCTTATCATTTCTGATACATCTCATATATGTGAAGATCAATCTCAGTCATGAACAACATAAAAAAAATCTCCAATTAACCATTTGGAAGAGATTTTCAAAACAGCAGTTTTAAAAATGCTCCTGAAATATGACAAGCTTGCTGCTGAAAACAGATGACATATCTCACACTGACTAAGAAAAGAATAAACATGCTCTTTGTAAGAGGACTGTTTCATGTACACATGCCTTGTCAATAAAAGATTCTGCTCTTGGGGTGAATTTCTTGGATCCATTTTCTGGACCATTAACACACTGGTTATGTCCAGTGACCCGATCAAAATCTTGTCAGTTATACTCTGAATGCTAAGCTATACATACTGCATACTATAAAATAAAGCCTGTCAATTCCTTGAAGTTTCATATTTTTATCACAGGCTCATCCTTTGAATG